>NC_054700.1:49012619-49067619 GCF_016097555.1 Gigantopelta aegis
GAAACCCTACCGGTAGTCCACGAGTAATAGCTTGTGTCTGAAACCCTACCGGTAGTCCACGAGTAATAGCTTGTGTCTGAAACCCTACCGGTAGTCCACGAGTAATAGCTTGTGTCTGAAACCCTACCGGTAGTCCACGAGTAATAGCTTGTGTCTGAAACCCTACCGGTAGTCCACGAGTAATAGCTTGTGTCTGAAACCCTACCGGTAGTCCACGAGTAATAGCTTGTGTCTGAAACCCTACCGGTAGTCCACGAATAATAGCTTGTGTCTGAAACCCTACCGGTAGTCCACGAGTAATAGCTTGTGTCTGAAACCCTACCGGTAGTCCACGAGTAATAGCTGTGTGTCTGAAACCTACCGGTAGTCCACGAGTAATAGCTTGTGTCTGAAACCCTACGGTAGTCCACGAGTAATAGCTTGTGTCTGAAACCCTACCGGTAGTCCACGAGTAATAGCTTGTGTCTGAAACTACCTACCGGTAGTCCACGAGTAATAGCTTGTGTCTGAAACCCTACCGGTACACGAGTAATAGCTTGTGTCTGAAACCCTACCGGTAGTCCACGAGTAATAGCTTGTGTCTGAAACCCTACCGGTAGTCCACGAGTAATAGCTTGTGTCTGAAACCCTACCGGTAGTCCACGAGTAATAGCTTGTGTCTGAAACCCTACTGGTAGTCCCGAGTAATAGCTTGTGTCTGAAGTCCTACCGGTAGTCCACGAGTAATAGCTTGTGTCTGAAACCCTACCGGTAGTCCACGAGTAATAGCTTGTGTCTGAAACGTCCACGAGTAATAGCTTGTGTCTGAAACCCTACCGGTAGTCCACGAGTAATAGCTTGTGTCTGAAACCTACCGGTAGTCCACGAGTAATAGCTTGTGTCTGAAACCCTACCGGTAGTCCACGAGGTAGTCCACGAGTAATAGCTTGTGTCTGAAACCCTGTGTCTGAAACCCTACCGGTAGTCCACGAGTAATAGCTTGTGTAGTCCACGAGTAATAGCTTGTGTCTGAAACCCTACCGGTAGTCCACGAGTAATAGCTGTGTGTCTGAAACCTACCCTACGGTAGTCCACGAGTAATAGCTTGTGTCTGAAACCCTACCGGTAAACCCTACTTGTGTCTGAAACCCTACCGGTAGTCCACGAGTAATAGCTTGTGTCTGAAACCCTACCGGTAGTAGTAATAGCTTGTGTCTGAAACCCTACCGGTAGTCCACGAGTAATAGCTTGTGTCTGAAACCCTACCGGTAGTCCACGAGTAATAGCTTGTGTGTCTGTAAAGTCAACCCTACCGGTAGTCCACGAGTAATAGCTTGTGTCTGAAAACTACCTACCGGTAGTCCGGTACGAGTAATAGCTTGTGTCTGAAACCACGAGTAATAGCTTGTGTCTGAAACCCTACCGGTAGTCCACGAGTAATAGCTTGTGTCTGAAACCCTACCGGTAGTCCACGAGTAATAGCTTGTGTCTGAAACCCTACCGGTAGTCCACGAGTAATAGCTTGTGTCTGAAACCCTACCGGTAGTCCACGAGTAATAGCTTGTGTCTGAAACCCTACCGGTAGTCCACGAGTAATAGCTTGTGTCTGAAACCCTACCGGTAGTCCACGAGTAATAGCTTGTGTCTGAAACCCTACCGGTAGTCCACGAGTAATAGCTTGTGTCTGAAACCCTACCGGTAGTCCACGAGTAATAGCTTGTGTCTGAAACCCTAAACCACGAGTAATAGCTTGTGTCTGAAACCCTACCGGTAGTCCACGAGTAATAGCTTGTGTCTGAAACCCTACCGGTAGTCCACGAGTAATAGCTTGTGTCTGAAACCCTACCGGTAGTCCACGAGTAATAGCTTGTGTCTGAAACCCTACCGGTAGTCCACGAGTAATAGCTTGTGTCTGAAACCCTACCGGTAGTCCACGAGTAATAGCTTGTGTCTGAAACCCTACCGGTAGTCCACGAGTAATAGCTTGTGTCTGAAACCCTACCGGTAGTCCACGAGTAATAGCTTGTGTCTGAAACCCTACCGGTAGTCCACGAGTAATAGCTTGTGTCTGAAACCCTACCGGTAGTCCACGAGTAATAGCTTGTGTCTGAAACCCTACCGGTAGTCCACGAGTAATAGCTTGTGTCTGAAACCCTACCGGTAGGTAATAGCTTGTGTCTCCACGAGTAATAGCTTGTGTCTGAAACCCTACCGGTAGTCCACGAGTAATAGCTTGTGTCTGAAACCCTACCGGTAGTCCACGAGTAATAGCTTGTGTCTGAAACCCTACCGGTAGTCCACGAGTAATAGCTTGTGTCTGAAACCCTACCGGTAGTCCACGAGTAATAGCTTGTGTCTGAAACCCTACCGGTAGTCCTGAGTAATAGCTTGTGTCTGTGTCTACCGGTAGTCCACGAGTAATAGCTTGTGTCTGAAACCCTACCTACGAGTAATAGCTTGTGTCTGTAGTCCACGAGTAATAGCTTGTGTCTGAAACCCTACCGGTAGTCCACGAGTAATAGCTTGTGTCTGAAACCCTACTGGTAGGTAGAAACCTACCGGTAGTCCGAGTAATAGCTTGTGTCTGAAACCCTACCGGTAGTCCACGAGTAATAGCTTGTGTCTGAAACCCTACCGGTAGTCCACGAGTAATAGCTTGTGTCTGAAACCCTACCGGTAGTCCACGAGTAATAGCTTGTGTCTGAAACCCTACCGGTAGTCCACGAGTAATAGCTTGTGTCTGAAACCCTACCGGTAGTCCACGAGTAATAGCTTGTGTCTGAACCCTACCGGTAGTCCACGAGTAATAGCTTGTGTCTGAAACCCTACCGGTCCACGAGTAATAGCTTGTGTCTGAAACCCTACCGGTAGTCCACGAGTAATAGCTTGTGTCTGAAACCCTACCGGTAGTCCACGAGTAATAGCTTGTGTCTGAAACCCTACCGGTAGTCCACGAGTAATAGCTTGTGTCTGAAACCCTACCGGTAGTCCACGAGTAATAGCTTGTGTCTGAAACCCTACCGGTAGTCCACGAGTAATAGCTTGTGTCTGAAACTCTACCGGTAGTCCACGAGTAATAGCTTGTGTCTGAAACCCTACGGTAGTCCACGAGTAATAGCTTGTGTCTGAAACCCTACCGGTAGTCCACGAGTAATAGCTTGTGTCTGAAACCCTACCGGTAGTCCACGAGTAATAGCTTGTGTCTGAAACCCTACCGGTAGTCCACGAGTAATAGCTTGTGTCTGAAACCCTACCGGTAGTCCACGAGTAATAGCTTGTGTCTGAAACCCTACGGTAGTCCACGAGTAATAGCTTGTGTCTGAAACCCTACCGGTAGTCCACGAGTAATAGCTTGTGTCTGAAACCCTACCGGTAGTCCACGAGTAATAGCTTGTGTCTGAAACCCTACCGGTAGTCCACGAGTAATAGCTTGTGTCTGAAACCCTACCGGTAGTCCACGAGTAATAGCTTGTGTCTGAAACCTACCGGTAGTCCACGAGTAATAGCTTGTGTCTGAAACCCTACCGGTAGTCCACGAATAATAGCTTGTGTCTGAAACTACCTACCGGTAGCTTGTGTCTGAAACCCTACCGGTAGTCCACGAGTAATAGCTTGTGTCTGAAACCCTACCGGTAGTCCACGAGTAATAGCTTGTGTCTGAAACCCTACCGGTAGTCCACGAGTAATAGCTTGTGTCTGAAACCCTACCGGTAGTCCACGAGTAATAGCTTGTGTCTGAAACCCTACCGGTAGTCCACGAGTAATAGCTTGTGTCTGAAACCCTACCGGTAGTCCACGAGTAATAGCTTGTGTCTGAAACCCTACCGGTAGTCCACGAGTAATAGCTTGTGTCTGAAACCCTACCGGTAGTCCCAGTAATAATAGTGTCTGAAACCCTACCGGTAGTCCACGAGTAATAGCTTGTGTCTGAAACCCTACCGGTAGTCCACGAGTAATAGCTTGTGTCTGAAACCCTACCGGTAGTCCACGAGTAATAGCTTGTGTCTGAAACCCTACCGGTAGTCCACGAGTAATAGCTTGTGTCTGAAACCCTACCGGTAGTCCACGAGTAATAGCTTGTGTCTGAAACCCTACCGGTAGTCCACGAGTAATAGCTTGTGTCTGAAACCCTACCGGTAGTCCACGAGTAATAGCTTGTGTCTGAAACCCTACCGGTAGTCCACGAGTAATAGCTTGTGTCTGAAACCCTCGGTAGTCCACGAGTAATAGCTTGTGTCTGAAACCCTACCGGTAGTCCACGAGTAATAGCTTGTGTCTGAAACCCTACCGGTAGTCCACGAGTAATAGCTTGTGTCTGAAACCCTACCGGTAGTCCACGAGTAATAGCTTGTGTCTGAAACCCTACCGGTAGTCCACGAGTAATAGCTTGTGTCTGAAACCCTACCGGTAGTCCAGCTTGTGTCTGAGTAATAGCTTGTGTCTGAAACCCTACCGGTAGTCCACGAGTAATAGCTTGTGTCTGAAACCCTACTGGTAGTCCACGAGTAATAGCTTGTGTCTGTGTCTGAAACCCTACTGTAGTCACGAATATATCTTGTTTCTGAAACCCTCCCGGAGCAACCACGAGATAATCGACGTGTGATTCCATGAACTCTAACACGGTATTACACGACTAATAGCTGATGTACTGAAACCCTAACTGGGTAACCCAGAGATACGCTTGTGTCTGAACTCTACCGGTAGAAACCACGATTACTAGCTTGTGTCTGACACCCTACCGGTAGAAAACCCCGAGTACTACCTTGTGTTCGAAGCCCTACCGGTATTCCATGGGTAATAGCTTGTTTCTGCAACCCTACTGGTAGTACATGAAGTAACTCTTGCGTGTTTATGAAACTCTACTGGTGGTCCTGAAATAATTAGCTTGTTTTCTGAAACCCTAATGGTAGGTCCAAGAAGTAATAAGCGTGTGTCGGCAACTCTACCACCAGGTAGGTCCACGAGCAGTAGCTTGCTTTCTGATAAACCCGTCCGGAAGTCCATGACTACTAGAGTGTGTCTGAAAGCCTAGCGGAAGTCAATGACATAATAGGTTTTTGTCTGAAACCCTACCCGGTTTAGTCCACGAGTAATAGCGTTGTGTCTGAAACCCTCCCGGTAGGAGCATTGAGTAATCGCCTGTGTCTGAAAACTCTACCGATAGACCACGAGGTGAATAGCTTGTGGTCACTGTAGACACAATACTGGTAGGCCCCGAATAAGATCTGGTGTAGGAAACGCTACCGGAAGACCACGAGTATAGCGTTGTTGTGTTGAGTAACTCTCCGGTAGTCCATGCCTTAAGTCAGGCTGTTTGGTTTGCACACTCTACTGATCGTCCCATGAATGATAGCGATGTGTTTTGAAACGGTCTACTGGTTGTCCACGAATAATCGCTTGTGGCTGAAACCAAGACCAGTACTTGGTAGTCCGAGAATAAAAGCTTGTGTTCTGGAAATCGTCCTTGGAAGTCCATGAAGTAAGGGGTTTTTCTGAAACTCTAAACCGGAAGACCAGGAGTAATCGCGTTTTTCTGAAACCCCACGGTAGGGACCACGGAGTAGTAAGCGTGTGGTCCCTGAAAGCCCTACTGGTAGTCCACGAGTAATGGCGGGTGTTGTGAAACCTTATTTGTTTAGGCCACGAATATATCATTTGTGTCTGAAACCCTACTGGTAGACGCACGAATAATACCTTGTGTCGGAAACTCATACCGGTAGACCATGGGTAATAGCCTGTGTCTGAAACGCTAGCCGGTCGACCACGAGGAATAGCTTGTGCTCTGAAACCCTACTGGTAGTACCGCTGAATAATAGCTTGTTTTCTGAAACCATACTGGAAGACAGTGAATAATAGCGTGTGTCTGAAACTCACCCGTAGAAACCACAAGCAATAGCTTTGTGTCTTAAGAACCCCTAATGTTGGTCCCCGAGTAATAGCGTGTGTCTGAAAACCCTCACCGGAAGTCCCATGAATAAATGCGTGGGTCTCAAACTCTAACCGGTAGACCACGACTTAATAGCGAGTGTCTGAAAAAAACTCTACCGGTAGTCCACGAGATAATAGCCCTGATGGGTCTGAAAACTCTACCGGTAGGAACCACGAGTAAATACCTTTGTGTCTGAAGCCATACACCATGGTCCATGGGTAATAGCTTGTGTATGAACCCCTACCGTTAGACCAACCGAGTATAAGCTTCGTGTCTGAAACTCTAACTGTAGAACCACGAAGTAATAGCTTGTGTTTCTGAAACCCCTACTGGTAGTCATGATAAATAGCGTGTGTCCGAAACGCTACCGGTCGACACGAGTAAATAGCGCCTTTGTGTCTAGCAGACCCTACTGGGAGTCCATGACTTAGAAGGAGGCTGCCCTGAGAAGCCTACCGTTAAGAACATGAATACAATAGCTGGTCTGAACAAAAAACCGCTCCTGGTAGTCCCATCATTAATTGCTTGTGTTCGCGAAGAACTATACACAGATAGAGCCCAAGGGAAGAAAGAGGCTTGGGGGCTGAAACTCTACTGAGTTAGTACGCGAATAATATGCTTGGGGTTTTGTAACTCTAACGGCAGAGACCCCACGCGTAATAGCTTGTGTCTGAAAACTCTAACTGGTAGTCCATGAAATAATTAGCTTGGGGTTGAACTCTAAAACCCACGGGTAGGACCACGAATAATAGCTCGTGTGTCTGAAACTATACCGGTTAGACCACGAATAATAGGCTGTGGTGTTGGGACAACCATAAGCGTGGTAGTGCCGCCCTATCAAACTGTTGTTTCTGAAAACCATACCGAAGTCCATGAATAATAGACTTGTGTCTGAAACTCTAACCGGTAGACCAACGAGTAAGTAGCGTGTGCCTAAAAACGCCGACTGGTAGTCCACGAGTAATAGCTTTGTTTCTGAAACTCTAATGGTAGTCCATGAGTAATAGCGTGTGTCTGAAACTCTACTGGTAGTCCACGGAGCAATACCTTGTGTCTGAAAACCATCCTGGTAGGTCCATGGGTAATAGCGGTTGTGTCTGAAGACCCACCGTAGTCCAAGAATAATAGCTTTGTGTCGCCAAACCCTACTGGTTAGTCCATGCAGTAATAGCTTGTTTTCTGGAAACCCTACCAGTAAGAGCACGAGTAATCGCTTGGGTCTGAAACTCTACCGATAGACCACCAGTAAGAGCTGGTGTCCTGTAAACCATACTGGTAGTCCACGAATAATAGCGTGTGTCTGAAACCCTAAAAAAAAAACCGGAAGTCCACGGCATAATAAGCATTAGTGTCCTGAAACTCTAACTTTTATACCACAAATAATACAGCGTGTGTCATCATGAAACTCACTAAAACCGTGTAGAATCCATGAATAATAGCTGATGTGTGAAACTCTACTTGGTAGTCCACGAGTAAAATCTTGTTTCGAAACCCTAAACCGGAAGTCCATTGAATACTAGCTTGAGTCTGAAACTCTACCGGTAGACCACGAGGTAATAGCGTGTGTCTGGAACCCTACTGGTAGACCATGAGTAACAGCGTGTGTCTGAAACTCTTACCGGTAGTCCCACGACTAATAGATTGTTGTGTTGAAACCTATTGGTAAGACCACGAATCATAGCTCTTGTGTCTGAAACCCTACCGAAGACCACTAATAATAGCTTTTGTCTGAAACTCGACCGGTAGTAGACCATGAGTAATAGCCTGTGTCTGAAACGCTACCGGTAGACCATTAGTAATAGCTTGTGTCTGAAACCCTACTGGTAGAACACGAATAATACCGTGTGTCTGAACCCCCCTAACGGGGGGGGTTTTAAAGATCCACAAGTAATACCTTGTGTCTGAACCCATACCGGTAGACCATGAATAAATAGCTTGTGTCTGAAACTCTACTTGGTGGTCCCACGAGTAATAGCTTGTTTCTGAAACCCTACCGGAAGTCCATGAATAATAGCTTGAGTCTGAACTCTATCTGAAACTCTATCTACCGGTAGACCACGATTAATAGCGTGTGTCTGAAACCCTACTGGTAGACCACGAGTAACAGCGTGTTTCTTAAACCCTACCGGTAGTCCGCATAGAGTAAATACCTTGTGTGTGAAACCATAGTGGTAGTCCACTAATAATAGCTTGTGTCTGAAAACCTAAACCGGTAGAGACCCCCAAACGAATAATAGCTTGTGTCTGAAAACCCTCCCGGTAGAAACCATGAGTAATAGCCTGTTTCTGAAACGCTAAAATGGTATAACCCATGAGTAATAGAGTGGTATCTGGAACTCTACCTGTAGTCCGCGAGCAATAGCTTTGTGTCTGAACACCCTACTGGCAGGACCACATGAGTAATAGCGTGTGTCTGAAACTTCAATAACCGGAAGACCATGAATATAGCGTGTGTCTGCAACCTCTACTGGTGGTCCACGAGTAATAGCTTTTGTCTGAAACCCTACCAGTAGAGCACGAAAATATGAGCGAAGTGTATCTGAAACTACTACCCGTCGTAGACCACGAGTTATAGCATATGTGTCAATGTAACTCACTAAAACCGGTAGACCACGAATAATAGCGTGTGTCTTAAACCCTACTGGTAGACCCATGAATAATACATTGTTTTTGAAACCATACTGGTGGTCCACGAATATTACGCTTGTGGCTGAAACCCAACCGGTAGTCGCATGAATAATAGCTTGTGTCTGAAACTCTACTTGGTAGGCCATGAGTAATAGCTTTGTTTCTGAATGAAACCCTAATGGAAGTCCATGAATACTAACGTGTGTCTGAAACTCTACACCGGTAGGACCAACGAGCCCAGCTTTGTGCCTAAAAACCCTACGAAATAGGATAAGTCCAAATAGAGATGTAAAAATACGCGTTGTGATCGTAGACAAGCCATAAAACCGAAGATCCCATGAAGCCTAAAATAAGCGTAAGATAGTCTTAAAAAACCCATAAAAAACTAAGGTAAAGTAAAGTAACCAAACGAGTCAAAACCTATGTGATACAATTAGAAACCATACCAGTAGAGAGCATGGGTACTATCTGTAATAGCCTGTGTCTGAAACTCTACCGGTAGACCACGAGTAATAGCTTGTGTCTGAAACCCTACTGGTAGTCCACGAGTAATAGCTTGTGTCTGAAACCCTACCGGTAGACCACGAATAATAGCTTGTGTCTGAAACCCTACCGGTAGACCACGAGTAATAGCTTGTGTCTGAAACCCTACCGGTAGTCCACGAGTAATAGCTTGTGTCTGAAACCCTACCGGTAGACCACGAGTAATAGCTTGTGTCTGAAACCCTACCGGTAGACCACGAGTAATAGCTTGTGTCTGAAACCCTACCGGTAGACCATGAGTAATAGCCTGTGTCTGAAACTCTACCGGTAGACCACGAGTAATAGCTTGTGTCTGAAACCCTACTGGTAGTCCACGAATAATAGCTTGTGTCTGAAACCCTACCGGTAGACCACGAGTAATAGCTTGTGTCTGAAACCCTACCGGTAGTCCACGAGTAATAGCTTGTGTCTGAAACTCTACCGGTAGTCCACGAGTAATAGCTTGTGTCTGAAACCCTACTGGTAGACCACGAGTAATAGCTTGTGTCTGAAACCCTACCGGTAGACCACGAGTAATAGCTTGTGTCTGAAACCCTACCGGTAGACCACGAGTAATAGCTTGTGTCTGAAACCCTACCGGTAGACCACGAGTAATAGCTTGTGTCTGAAACCCTACCGGTAGACCACGAATACGAATAATAGCTTGTGTCTGAAACCCTACCGGTAGACCACGAGTAATAGCTTGTGTCTGAAACCCTACCGGTAGTCCACGAGTAATAGCTTGTGTCTGAAACCCTACCGGTAGACCACGAGTAATAGCTTGTGTCTGAAACCCTACCGGTAGTCCACGAGTAATAGCTTGTGTCTGAAACTCTACCGGTAGTCCACGAGTAATAGCTTGTGTCTGAAACCCTACCGGTAGACCACGAGTAATAGCTTGTGTCTGAAACCCTACCGGTAGACCACGAGTAATAGCTTGTGTCTGAAACCCTACCGGTAGTCCACGAGTAATAGCTTGTGTCTGAAACCCTACCGGTAGACCACGAGTAATAGCTTGTGTCTGAAACCCTACCGGTAGTCCACGAGTAATAGCTTGTGTCTGAAACCCTACCGGTAGTCCACGAGTAATAGCTTGTGTCTGAAACCCTACCGGTAGTCCACGAGTAATAGCTTGTGTCTGAAACCCTACTGGTAGTCCACGAGTAATAGCTTGTGTCTGAAACCCTACCGGTAGTCCACGAATAATAGCTTGTGTCTGAAACCCTACTGGTAGTCCACGAGTAATAGCTTGTGTCTGAAACCCTACCGGTAGTCCACGAGTAATAGCTTGTGTCTGAAACCCTACTGGTAGTCCACGAGTAATAGCTTGTGTCTGAAACCCTACCGGTAGTCCACGAGTAATAGCTTGTGTCTGAAACCCTACCGGTAGTCCACGAGTAATAGCTTGTGTCTGAAACCCTACCGGTAGTCCACGAGTAATAGCTTGTGTCTGAAACCCTACTGGTAGTCCACGAGTAATAGCTTGTGTCTGAAACTCTACCGGTAGTCCACGAATAATAGCTTGTGTCTGAAACCCTACCGGTAGTCCATGAGTAATAGCTTGTGTCTGAAACCCTACCGGTAGACCACGAGTAATAGCTTGTGTCTGAAACCCTACCGGTAGTCCACGAGTAATAGCTTGTGTCTGAAACCCTACCGGTAGTCCACGAGTAATAGCTTGTGTCTGAAACCCTACCGGTAGTCCACGAGTAATAGCTTGTGTCTGAAACCCTACTGGTAGTCCACGAGTAATAGCTTGTGTCTGAAACCCTACCGGTAGTCCATGAGTAATAGCTTGTGTCTGAAACCCTACTGGTAGTCCACGAGTAATAGCTTGTGTCTGAAACCCTACCGGTAGTCCATGAGTAATAGCTTGTGTCTGAAACCCTACCGGTAGTCCACGAGTAATAGCTTGTGTCTGAAACCCTACCGGTAGTCCACGAGTAATAGCTTGTGTCTGAAACCCTACCGGTAGTCCACGAGTAATAGCTTGTGTCTGAAACCCTACTGGTAGTCCACGAGTAATAGCTTGTGTCTGAAACCCTACCGGTAGTCCACGAATAATAGCTTGTGTCTGAAACCCTACCGGTAGTCCACGAGTAATAGCTTGTGTCTGAAACCCTACCGGTAGTCCACGAATAATAGCTTGTGTCTGAAACCCTACCGGTAGTCCACGAGTAATAGCTTGTGTCTGAAACTCTACCGATAGACCACGAGTAATAGCTTGTGTTTGTAACTCTACCGGTAGTCCACGAATAATAGCTTGTGTCTGAAACCCTACTGGTAGTCCATGAATAATAGCTTGTGTCTGAAACCCTACCGGTAGTCCACGAGTAATAGCTTGTGTCTGAAACCCTACCGGTAGTCCACGAATAATAGCTTGTGTCTGAAACCCTACCGGTAGTCCACGAATAATAGCTTGTGTCTGAAACCCTACCGGTAGTCCACGAGTAATAGCTTGTGTCTGAAACCCTACCGGTAGTCCACGAGTAATAGCTTGTGTCTGAAACCCTACCGGTAGTCCATGAGTAATAGCTTGTGTCTGAAACTCTACCGGTAGTCCACGAGTAATAGCTTGTGTCTGAAACCCTACCGGTAGTCCACGAGTAATAGCTTGTGTCTGAAACCCTACCGGTAGTCCACGAGTAATAGCTTGTGTCTGAAACCCTACCGGTAGTCCACGAATAATAGCTTGTGTCTGAAACCCTACCGGTAGACCACGAGTAATAGCTTGTGTCTGAAACCCTACCGGTAGTCCACGAGTAATAGCTTGTGTCTGAAACCCTACCGGTAGACCACGAGTAATAGCTTGTGTCTGAAACCCTACCGGTAGTCCACGAATAATAGCTTGTGTCTGAAACCCTACCGGTAGTCCACGAATAATAGCTTGTGTCTGAAACTCTACCGGTAGACCACGAATAATAGCTTGTGTCTGAAACCCTACCGGTAGACCACGAGTAATAGCTTGTGTCTGAAACCCTACCGGTAGACCACGAGTAATAGCTTGTGTCTGAAACCCTACCGGTAGACCACGAGTAATAGCTTGTGTCTGAAACCCTACCGGTAGACCACGAGTAATAGCTTGTGTCTGAAACCCTACCGGTAGACCACGAGTAATAGCTTGTGTCTGAAACCCTACCGGTAGTCCATGAGTAATAGCTTGTGTCTGAAACTCTACCGGTAGACCACGAGTAATAGCTTGTGTCTGAAACCCTACCGGTAGTCCACGAGTAATAGCTTGTGTCTGAAACCCTACCGGTAGTCCACGAGTAATAGCTTGTGTCTGAAACCCTACCGGTAGTCCACGAGTAATAGCTTGTGTCTGAAACTCTACCGGTAGTCCACGAGTAATAGCTTGTGTCTGAAACCCTACCGGTAGTCCACGAATAATAGCTTGTGTCTGAAACCCTACCGGTAGTCCACGAGTAATAGCTTGTGTCTGAAACCCTACCGGTAGACCACGAGTAATAGCTTGTGTCTGAAACCCTACCGGTAGACCACGAGTAATAGCTTGTGTCTGAAACCCTACCGGTAGTCCACGAGTAATAGCTTGTGTCTGAAACCCTACCGGTAGTCCACGAGTAATAGCTTGTGTCTGAAACCCTACCGGTAGTCCACGAGTAATAGCTTGTGTCTGAAACCCTACCGGTAGTCCACGAGTAATAGCTTGTGTCTGAAACTCTACCGGTAGTCCACGAGTAATAGCTTGTGTCTGAAACCCTACCGGTAGTCCACGAGTAATAGCTTGTGTCTGAAACTCTACCGGTAGACCACGAGTAATAGCTTGTGTCTGAAACCCTACTGGTAGTCCATGAGTAATAGCTTGTTTCTGAAACCCTAATGGTAGTCCATGAGTAATAGCGTGTGTCTGAAACTCTACCGGTAGTCCACGAGTAATAGCTTGTGTCTGAAACCCTACTGGTAGTCCATGAGTAATAGCGTGTGTCTGAAAGCCTACCGGAAGTCCATGAATAATAGCGTGTGTCTGAAACCCTACTGGTAGTCCACGAGTAATAGCTTGTGTCTGAAACCCTACCAGTAGAGCACGAGTAATAGCTTGTGTCTGAAACTCTACCGATAGACCACGAGTAATAGCTTGTGTCTGAAACTCTACCGGTAGTCCACGAATAATAGCTTGTGTCTGAAACCCTACTGGTAGTCCATGAATAATAGCTTGTGTTTGAAACTCTACTGGTGGTCCACGAATAATAGCTTGTGTCTGAAACCCTACCGGTAGTCCATGAATAATAGCTTGTGTCTGAAACTCTACTTGGTAGTCCACGAGTAATAGCTTGTGTCTGAAACCCTACCGGAAGTCCATGAATAATAGCTTGTGTCTGAAACTCTACCGGTAGACCACGAGTAATAGCGTGTGTCTGAAACCCTACTGGTAGTCCACGAGTAATAGCTTGTGTCTGAAACTCTACCGGTAGTCCACGAGTAATAGCTTGTGTCTGAAACCCTACTGGTAGTCCACGAGTAATAGCTTGTGTCTGAAACCCTACCGGTAGTCCACGAGTAATAGCTTGTGTCTGAAACCCTACCGGTAGTCCACGAGTAATAGCTTGTGTCTGAAACCCTACCGGTAGTCCATGAGTAATAGCTTGTGTCTGAAACCCTACTGGTAGTCCATGAGTAATAGCGTGTGTCTGAAACTCTACCGGTAGTCCACGAGCAATAGCTTGTGTCTGAAACCCTACTGGTAGTCCACGAGTAATAGCGTGTGTCTGAAACCCTACCGGTAGTCCACGAATAATAGCTTGTGTCTGAAACCCTACTGGTAGTCCACGAATAATAGCGTGTGTCTGAAACTCTACCGGTAGTCCACGAATAATAGCTTGTGTGTGAAACCCTATCGGTAGACCACGAATAATAGCTTGTGTCTGAAACCCTACCGGTAGACCACGAATAATAGCTTGTGTCTGAAACTCTACCGGTAGACCACGAGTAATAGCTTGTGTCTGAAACCCTACCGGTAGACCACGAATAATAGCTTGTGTCTGAAACCCTACCGGTAGACCACGAATAATAGCTTGTGTCTGAAACTCTACCGGTAGCCTGTGTCTGAAACTCTACCGGTAGACCACGAGTAATAGCTTGTGTCTGAAACCCTACCGGTAGTCCACGAGTAATAGCTTGTGTCTGAAACCCTACCGGTAGACCACGAGTAATAGCTTGTGTCTGAAACCCTACCGGTAGACCACGAGTAATAGCTTGTGTCTGAAACCCTACCGGTAGTCCACGAGTAATAGCTTGTGTCTGAAACCCTACCGGTAGTCCACGAGTAATAGCTTGTGTCTGAAACCCTACCGGTAGTCCACGAGTAATAGCGTGTGTCTGAAACCCTACCGGTAGACCACGAGTAATACCTTGTGTCTGAAACCATACCGGTAGTCCATGGGTAATAGCTTGTGTCTGAAACCCTACCGGTAGTCCACGAGTAATAGCTTGTGTCTGAAACCCTACTGGTAGTCCATGAGTAATAGCTTGTGTCTGAAACCCTACCGGTAGTCCACGAGTAATAGCTTGTGTCTGAAACCCTACCGGTAGTCCACGAGTAATAGCTTGTGTCTGAAACCCTACCGGTAGTCCACGAGTAATAGCTTGTGTCTGAAACCCTACTGGTAGTCCACGAGTAATAGCGTGTGTCTGAAACTCTACCGGTAGTCCACGAGTAATAGCTTGTGTCTGAAACCCTACTGGTAGTCCACGAATAATAGCTTGTGTCTGAAACCCTACTGGTAGTCCACGAGTAATAGCTTGTGTCTGAAACCCTACCGGTAGTCCACGAATAATAGCTTGTGTCTGAAACTCTACCGGTAGTCCACGAATAATAGCTTGTGTCTGAAACCCTACTGGTAGTCCATGAATAATAGCTTGTGTTTGAAACTCTACTGGTGGTCCACGAATAATAGCTTGTGTCTGAAACCCTACCGGTAGTCCATGAATAATAGCTTGTGTCTGAAACTCTACTTGGTAGTCCACGAGTAATAGCTTGTGTCTGAAACCCTACCGGTAGTCCACGAATAATAGCTTGTGTCTGAAACTCTACCGGTAGACCACGAGTAATAGCTTGTGTGTGAAACCCTACCGGTAGACCACGAATAATAGCTTGTGTCTGAAACCCTACCGGTAGTCCACGAATAATAGCGTGTGTCTGAAACTCTACCGGTAGTCCACGAATAATAGCTTGTGTGTGAAACCCTATCGGTAGACCACGAATAATAGCTTGTGTCTGAAACCCTACCGGTAGACCACGAATAATAGCTTGTGTCTGAAACTCTACCGGTAGACCACGAGTAATAGCTTGTGTCTGAAACCCTACCGGTAGACCACGAATAATAGCTTGTGTCTGAAACCCTACCGGTAGACCACGAGTAATAGCTTGTGTCTGAAACTCTACCGGTAGACCACGAGTAATAGCTTGTGTCTGAAACTCTACCGGTAGACCACGAGTAATAGCTTGTGTCTGAAACCCTACCGGTAGTCCACGAGTAATAGCTTGTGTCTGAAACCCTACCGGTAGACCACGAGTAATAGCTTGTGTCTGAAACCCTACCGGTAGTCCACGAGTAATAGCTTGTGTCTGAAACCCTACCGGTAGTCCATGAGTAATAGCTTGTGTCTGAAACCCTACCGGTAGTCCACGAGTAATAGCTTGTGTCTGAAACCCTACCGGTAGTCCATGAGTAATAGCTTGTGTCTGAAACCCTACCGGTAGTCCATGAGTAATAGCTTGTGTCTGAAACCCTACCGGTAGTCCACGAGTAATAGCTTGTGTCTGAAACCCTACTGGTAGTCCATGAGTAATAGCTTGTTTCTGAAACCCTAATGGTAGTCCATGAGTAATAGCGTGTGTCTGAAACTCTACCGGTAGTCCACGAGTAATAGCTTGTGTCTGAAACCCTACCGGTAGTCCATGAATAATAGCTTGTGTCTGAAACTCTACTGGTAGTCCACGAATAATAGCTTGTGTCTGAAACCCTACCGGTAGTCCACGAATAATAGCTTGTGTCTGAAACCCTACTGGTAGTCCACGAGTAATAGCTTGTGTCTGAAACTCTACCGGTAGTCCACGAGTAATAGCTTGTGTCTGAAACTCTACCGGTAGTCCACGAATAATAGCTTGTGTCTGAAACCCTACCGGTAGTCCATGAATAATAGCTTGTGTCTGAAACTCTACCGGTAGTCCACGAATAATAGCTTGTGTCTGAAACCCTACCGGTAGTCCATGAATAATAGCTTGTGTCTGAAACTCTACTTGGTAGTCCACGAGTAATAGCTTGTGTCTGAAACCCTACCGGAAGTCCATGAATAATAGCTTGTGTCTGAAACTCTACCGGTAGACCACGAGTAATAGCTTGTGTCTGAAACCCTACCGGTAGACCACGAATAATAGCTTGTGTCTGAAACTCTACCGGTAGACCACGAGTAATAGCTTGTGTCTGAAACTCTACCGGTAGACCACGAGTAATAGCTTGTGTCTGAAACTCTAGCGGTAGACCACGAGTAATAGCTTGTGTCTGAAACCCTACCGGTAGACCACGAGTAATAGCTTGTGTCTGAAACTCTACCGGTAGACCACGAGTAATAGCCTGTGTCTGAAACCCTACCGGTAGACCACGAGTAATAGCTTGTGTCTGAAACCCTACCGGTAGACCACGAGTAATAGCTTGTGTCTGAAACTCTACCGGTAGACCACGAGTAATAGCTTGTGTCTGAAACCCTAGCGGTAGTCCACGAATAATAGCTTGTGTCTGAAACCCTACCGGTAGACCACGAGTAATAGCTTGTGTCTGAAACCCTACCGGTAGACCACGAGTAATAGCTTGTGTCTGAAACTCTACCGGTAGACCACGAGTAATAGCTTGTGTCTGAAACCCTACTGGTAGTCCACGAATAATAGCTTGTGTCTGAAACCCTACCGGTAGACCACGAGTAATAGCTTGTGTCTGAAACTCTACCGGTAGACCACGAGTAATAGCTTGTGTCTGAAACTCTACTGGTAGTCCACGAGTAATAGCTTGTGTCTGAAACCCTACCGGTAGTCCACGAGTAATAGCTTGTGTCTGAAACCCTACCGGTAGACCACGAGTAATAGCTTGTGTCTGAAACTCTACCGGTAGTCCACGAATAATAGCTTGTGTCTGAAACCCTACTGGTAGACCACGAATAATAGCTTGTGTCTGAAACTCTACCGGTAGACCACGAGTAATAGCTTGTGTCTGAAACTCTACTGGTGGTCCACGAGTAATAGCTTGTGTCTGAAACCCTACCGGTAGTCCACGAGTAATAGCTTGTGTCTGAAACCCTACCGGTAGACCACGAGTAATAGCTTGTGTCTGAAACTCTACCGGTAGTCCACGAGTAATAGCTTGTGTCTAAAACCCTACTGGTAGACCACGAATAATAGCTTGTGTCTGAAACTCTACCGGTAGACCACGAGTAATAGCTTGAATCTGAAACCCTACTGGCAGACCACGAGTAATAGCGTGTGTCTGAAATCCTACCAGTAGACCACGAGTAATAGCATGTGTCTGAAACTCTACCGGTAGTCCACGAGTAATAGCGTGTATCTGAAAACCTACGTTTAGACACTTTCTTTGCAATTCTACTATGTATGGTTGCAAATATACAATAAAATGGATAATGGCTGCCATCTTGAACACCATCTTGAATTCCCAAGTTAGCTCTTTCTTGGATTTGCTGGGACTTTTTATCATACTCTAGAGAGAAACTTACCTGAAAATTTCAGCGTGTTACCAATGTGTTCCAGGTTTGACCTAATGCTCCTTAATGTCGACTGTTCAGTTGACAGTGTGCATTTTTCCTCCGAGTCGATTCAAGTCTGGCTCATCTTCTACAACTCTCACGATTGTTTTTTTCTTTCTTTTATTCTTTTTTACGTGCCCCTATATTCCTTTGGTTTCGGGCACGTCCCTCCAGGGTCACACCTCTGGCAAGGCCAGTGATGTGGTCCTGGACGAAACATTCACGACTGATATTTTATCGGATTGAAACGACGAAGAAAACCAGAATCTTTACTAACAGCAGTCCATAGTCAAGGGCGGACCCGGGGATATATTTTCAGGTGGATACCATGGCCACATGGACAAACTCCATGAAAAGACACTTTAATGGATATTGCCAACAACATTATAAACAAAATAAAATAATAATAAACAAAAAGAATCCCACAAAAATAATTAGTACTTTTAATGTTTTAGGAGCATCAGGTTCCCCTTAGATCCGTCCATACATAGCGTACATACATGTAGTTTGCACGCAACTCCAGATTCTACCGTTCCAGTTTGTGGTGTACGCCGCGGTTTGTTGAACACAATATTCCGTGCAGTTTAACATTCCGTACTAGTGAGTAAAACTCCATACCTTGAACAGGTTACGAACTCATTACCTACCAGTTGTCAGCCCTACGGCACATTCGGTACGGGTGTTTAATGGGATATTCCTGAGTTTGCTGCATTGTAACATGTTTCCGACTAATAAAATATTTCTACGATTAAATTTACATATTAAATATATTTTCTATTTTAGAATATCAGTGTCTGTATATTCAATGTGTTTCTGGTCGTCTGAATATCTGTAAGAAGCCCAAACTGGATTTTGTCTTCAAATAATTTCGTACGTACAAAAACACAATATTTTAGGAAGTAAAATGAAATTTAACCTAGTACAAATATTAGAACAATCAGAAACACGTTTAATATACAGCCATTAATATTTTATGCAGAAAAATATATTTAATATGTAATTACA
The DNA here is from genome assembly GCF_016097555.1 of Gigantopelta aegis. Classification (NCBI taxonomy): domain Eukaryota; kingdom Metazoa; phylum Mollusca; class Gastropoda; order Neomphalida; family Peltospiridae; genus Gigantopelta; species Gigantopelta aegis. The sequence continues at coordinate 49,031,455 of NC_054700.1, forward strand.
ATCGTTAAAAGTCTCTGTTAGTCCGTAACATCTAAAAAATTGCAGCAAACTCAGGAATGTCTCTTTAAGTGGGTTGGCCGCCAAACGGTTAGAAGAATTGGCCCACTCGTTTAATAATAGTGCATATAATAGTGCATATAATAGTGTGTGAGTCTGGATTTGTCCACAGTTAACGCCAATCATGGGTGAGAAATGGGCAGGTTCGTGAGTTGAACAATACCACAGTTGTGACGTTGTGAGCGGGGGAAGTGTCCATAATCAATGTGTGGCAATACTCATAACGGGTGCCACCGGTCGGGCAGGATGCTCACCTTTCGCGAACACCTGATATCAGTATCATTACAGTGGTTCATGAATGCATGTCACGTTGTCAGCACAGCTCTACTTATTCTAATGAGCTCTGTCCGGTGCTAGGTTTGATTTAGTAAACTAGTCTGGGGGTGACAGCCCTCTTTATGGCGATGCAAGAGGGATGAAATCTCCAGTATAGAACTACTCGTGAGTGGCTGTCCTCCTATAGACCAGACACTGGATAGAGATTCATGGAATCAACCAGTCATCTATCCTCCTATAGACCAGACACTAGATAGAGATTCATGGAATCAACCAGTCATCTATCCTCCTATAGACCAGACACTAGATAGAGATTCATGGAATCAACCACTATTTTGCCAAATACCTATTGGACTCTGCATTATGCAGAGATACGACCCTAATATTGTATGACGATATTGTCGTTCAGATTCACGCATTCCGAATAACAAAACCATTAAAGTATTTAATTATATATATATATATATATATATATATATATATATATCAGTCAAAATGATGTGTCAATAAAGTCATGACTACTCCAATGAATGTGCCAGGTGTCTATTCGTCAAGAGGACTGACACTCCTCGGGTCAATGAACTTTCCCTGCCTTTCCTAATGCCACCACTACGCTTCTGTAGTAAGGTCTCACTACACAGATGTCATCTGTCATTGAAACCCATGTTAAATTGCCCAACTTCAAATGAAGCTTGCCAATATAACGGGTCCTCGTTGGCACTAACAACATACACCATTGCGAACATGCTATATATAGGCATTCATTTTCACTCCAAAATTGAGAACATTTCCGTCTGTTGTTTGCTATATGACCGCATCTGGCTGTAGTACCGGTCCGAACAGGTGGTCCACTGACCGGTTCACTCCGGCTGTTATTTGCGCTATGCACCCATGTCCCAAAAGGTCAATGCAGAATATTACAAAATAACATGGGCAACATACATCCAGAAGGCTTACCATTAAACATACTTGTTGTATTAATTCTTCACCATTTCCTAGAAGTGAATATGTGAACCATAACTTGTGTCACAATTAGGAACTATAGTGGACCGTCATCAATAAACTCTCACCCGGAATTGATCTGTGTAGTGAGACCTAATCTAAAACGATAAGAAATTAATAGTTTGCAAATCTCAACATGAATTGGAAAATTCGCTTGCAGGATAATTAAAACGATTTCTAGGAAATTTGCTTCTCGACCCGACTTCAGTTTCAAGGTCCCTTTATAATTGCAGAAAACTTCAATCAATAAATGTTGTCCCCAGAAACTAATGAAGACTTCAAAAGTACAAACAAGACAGGATGATATTTAAAACAGGTCCACGATATTGCCGCTGTGTGCACGTTACACAATAGCATTAAATTAAAGGTGCATATTCCTCTCAAAGTAGTGTGCAGTAGTTCTGATAACAAAAACATACAGATTCTTACTCAGGATGGGCGGGATTTAGCTCAGTCGGTTGAACGCTCGCCTGAGGTGCTTGCGTCGCAGGATTGAATCACCTCAATGGTTCATTCAACTGATTGGGGTTTTTCTCGTTCCAACCAGTGGGCGACAGCTGGTCAAAGGCCGTGGTATTTGGTTTCCTGTCTGTGGGAAAGTGCATATCAAAAGATCCCTTGCTGCTAATGGAAAAATGTAGGGGGTTTCCTCCTCTAGATGACTACGAGTCAGAATTACCAAATGTTTGACATCCAATAGCAGATGATTAATAAATCAATGTGCTCTAATGGTGTTGTTAAACAAAACAATCTTTAACTTTAAATACCAAAGAATTTTTAAAGAGGTCCAAGGACCTTCAAAAACAGGTTAAAAACCGACCAACTTGATTGATTGAAGATAAACTGCTACACTAACACTAGCCGCAGTGAACGACAAACGTTTTGAACTGGCCCCTAGCTACCTCCTCGTTTTCAGTAAACAGTTTCCGTGGGTTCAGTCTGGAAAAACACGTTGCTCGAAGTAATCTCGGGAAATGTATTTAGCTGCCATCAGCTTTGAACCTTGCCATTGTGTAGGATAAATAAACCAAAATAAAGCCGGTAGCGTATTTTGGATACTGGCATTAAGCACTCATTCATTCATTCGTTCGTTCGTTCAGTCATTCATTCAAGCTTTTATTTAACCATTCATTTGTTCATGTATACAGGGGCGGTGGATGGGTGATCCACTAATTCCTTGAGCTCTGTTCCAACCTGTGTATCAAAGAGGGTGGAATGTGCTGTTCTGTTGTCTAAGAGAAATCGCCATTTAAAATTGTAATGTTTCTGAGTGTTGTTTAATAAATCTTGAAATCTCGAAACCATCTCTGTGCAACACATCATCAACTTGCCAGCTTTTTGTGGCTTCGTCAAGTGCATCAGATTAGTTACAACGTGATAAACCACGGATCTTGGTGTACTGAAAGCGACTCTGTTTATACGACGTGATAAACCACGTATCTTGGTGCACTGAACGCGACTCTGTTTACTCGACGTGATAAACCACGTATCTTGGTGCACTGAAAGCGACTCTGTTTATACGACGTGATAAACCACGTATCTTGGTGCACTGAACGCGACTCTGTTTACTCGACGTGATAAACCACGTATCTTGGTGTACTGAAAGCGACTCTCTTTATACGACGTGATAAACCACGTATCTTGGTGTACTGAAAGCGACTCTGTTTATACGACGTGATAAACCACGGATCTTGGTGTACTGAAAGCGACTCTGTTTATACGACGTGATAAACCACGTATCTTGGTGTACTGAAAGCGACTCTGTTTACACGACGTGATAAACCACGTATCTTGGTGTACTGAAAGCGACTCTGTTTATACGACGTGATAAACCACGGATCTTGGTGCACTGAACGCGACTCTGTTTATACGACGTGATAAACCACGTATCTTGGTGCACTGAAAGCGACTCTGTTTACTCGACGTGATAAACCACGTATCTTGGTGTACTGAAAGCGACTCTGTTTATACGACGTGATAAACCACGTATCTTGGTGTACTGAAAGCGACTCTGTTTATACGACGTGATAAACCACGTATCTTGGTGTACTGAAAGCGACTCTGTTTATACGACGTGATAAACCACGGATCTTGGTGTACTGAAAGCGACTCTGTTTATACGACGTGATAAACCACGTATCTTGGTGCACTGAACGCGACTCTGTTTACACGACGTGTAAGCAGCATCTTATAAGCTTTATATTCCGGAGTTGTTGTTTTTTTACGCATATATTACGTGTGGAATCGATTAATTGTTTTTTTTATAACAAATACAGTTTAAAGGGACATTCCTGAGTTTGCTTCACCTTTTAACATATCATCGACTAACAGAGACTTTAACGATTGTAATTACATACCAAATATATAAAATATTAGTGGCTGTATACTAAACGTGTTTCGGATCGTTCTAATATTTGTATTAGGTTAAATTTCATTTTATTTCCTAAAATATAGTTTTTTCGAAAGTACAAAATTATTTGAAGACAAAATCCAGTTTGGGCTTCTTACAAATATTAAGACGACCAGAAACACATTGAATATACAGATACTGATATTCTAAACAGGAAAATATATTTAATATGTAAGTTTAATCGTAGAAATATTTTATTCGTCGGAAACATCTTACAATGCAGCAAACTCAGGAATGTCCCTTTAAAAATACCGAAATGTAACATTTGTAACTGATACTACACCTTTAAACGTCCATTAGTACGTCTGAGAAATAGAGAATAATGCATGCGTGTCAGTTAGATACAATTTATATCACAACGAGTTGTTTTAAAATGTACCTAACGAGCGAAAGCGAGTTTGATACGTTTTTAATAAACGAGTTGTGAGACAAATGGTATTTAACAGACATAAATGTATTATTCTGTTTTTTACATATCCCCAAAAGCCAGGTTTTAAGCAAATTTTAACATCTTTTTCGGCTAAAAGATATTTACAACCGTTTGCGCTAGTAGCTGACTTACGCGTCACAGACACATGATAGTCAGGTTAACTATACGTCACAGTGTAAACAAAAACAAAACTTTTCAAAAACAAAATTTTGATATATATATATATATATATATATATATATATATATACTCTTCAAAAAAAGAAACGCAAAAGGGTACAAATGGGTTATAACTCAGATTTTATGTTTCCTACCGGTTCATGCTTTGTGAATATAAGGTCATTGCATGTCCCAAACACATTCCCACGGTTACATTCGATAAAACGCAGCTACTGTACAATAAAGTTCCAAAATGTGAATATTCGCAAAAACGCAGCCACGTGCAAACCATGTCACCACTGCACGTGCGTTGTCTGCACGTGCAACATGAACACCGACAGTATAAAAGTGCAGGGTGTTCGTTTGCCTGGCCTCTGTATCTGGCCGACAGTTGACAATCCAGGACATGCTACATCTCAGTGAACCGCAGAGAAACAATGCCATCGCCCGACTAGACGCAGGCGAATCCAGAACGGCCGTTGCCAGGGCATTCCATGTGTCCCCAAGCACCATCTCCAGACTGTGGGACCGTTACCAGCAACATGGATCAACATGTGACCTCCCTAGATCCGGTCGACCACGGGTCACTACCCCCGGGCAGGACCGCTACATCCGGGTACGCCACCTTCGGGAACGATTGACTACTGCCACCTCCACAGCCGCAGCAATAATCGGTTTGCTCAGGATATCCGACCAGACCGTACGGAACCGCCTACGTGAGGTAGGAATTCGTGCCAGACGTCCAGTTCGAGGTGTCATCTTAACACCACAACACCGTCGACTCCGACTGCAGTGGTGCCAGATTCATCGACAATGGCCTCAACTGCGATGGAGACAGGTGTGGTTCAGTGACGAGTCCCGATTTCTGCTCCGACGTCATGATGGAAGATGTCGCGTGTATAGGCGTCGTGGTGAACGTTATGCGGCAAACTGCGTGCAGGAAGTGGACAGATTCGGCGGGGTAGTGTCATGGTGTGGGCAGCCATCTCACACACTGGCAGAACTAACCTGGTCCACGTGCAGGGCAACCTGAATGCACAGGGCTACATTGACCAGATCCTCCGGCCACACATCGTTCCAGTTATGGCCAACGCCAACGCAGTGTTCCAACATGACAACGCCAGGCCTCACACAGCACGTCTCACAACGGCTTTCCTACAGAACAACAACATTAATGTCCTTCCTTGGCCATCGATATCACCGGATTTGAACCCAATTGAGCATCTATGGGACGAGTTGGACCGACGCCTCCGACAGCGACAACCACAGCCCCAGACCCTGCCCGAGCTGGCAGCAGCCTTGCAGGCCGAGTGGGCCACCATCCCCCGGGACGTCATCCGTACTCTGGTTGCTTCAATGGGCAGGCGGTGCCAGGCAGTTGTCAACACACGCGGAGGCCACACCGGTATTGACTCCAGATGACCTTGACCTTGGTGGTGTGTCCTATCACTTACTCACAATGGACTAGAGTGAATTGTGAACAATCCTGCAACATTTGGTAATTATCGGACTCACCATTCAATAATTAAATCAATTCTCCAAATGTTACGACAATGTGGTTTTGCGTTTCTTCTTTTGAAGAGTATATATACTACATCATATATATATATTAATTAATTTGTACTTTTATGACATAATTTGTGGAGTTAATAGAATCTACATAACATTTCTTTAATCAGTATGTCTGATTCGTTGAATGTTCATCGGACTTGGTGGTCTCATTTTTAAACCATCGCAAAGGCTGGCAGGTACTGGGTTCGCATCCCAGTACCGGCTCCCACCCAGAGCGAATTTTAACGACTCAATGGGTAGGTGAAAGACCTCTACACCCAGTTATCTCTCACTAACCACTAAAAACTAACCCTGTTCTGGACACACAGCCCAGATAGCTGAGGTGTGTGCCCAGGACAGTGTGCTTGAACTGTAACTGGATTTAAGTACACAAAATATGTTGAAATGAAAATGAAATCGAATGTCCACTCACATATTCACGGACGACGTCTCTTCAAATATTTCATTAAAAATTAAAATTTCAGATAACGTTTATAAATAGAAGATAGGACTATATCAGGTGGATGTTGATATAGATAGATATCAAAGAGAATTGTAAAATTAGAATTGTTACCACGAGGGAATACAATCGATACAATCGATAAATCAGTGATCCTATCATGACGACCTAAACAGGAGGAGCAGACTATATAGCTGAGTTGTAGAGCCTCCAAGAGACAATTTCACTAAACATCGTAAGCTACGTTTTGCACGTAAACGTAAATCTACGACTGAAGAGCATTTCACAAAGAAGTGCAAACGTAAGTTACGAGTAAAGTTAGACGTAAATCTAAGAGTGCCCTCGACCACAATTAGTCGCACACGTAAATTGCTATTTCCACTTCGATAATTCATAAAATGGTCACACTTTTGGTTTTTGTAAAGTGTTTAACAAATTAACTCCATTTATTAATCCAGTGATAGTCAGTTTTGTTACCTGTGTCATTTGATCCACTTAGGGCGGGATTTAGCTCAGTCGGTTGAGTGCTCGCTTGAGGTGCCAGCGTCACAGGATCGAACCACCTCGGTGGATCCATTCAACTGATTTGTTTTTCTTCTGGTTCCAACCAGTGCATCACAGCTGGTCAAAGGCCGTGGTATGTGCTTTCCTGTCTGTGGGAAAGCGGATATATAAAAGATCCCTTTCTGCATTAGGAAACAAATGTAGCGGGTTTCCTCAAACAACTACTTGTCAGAATTACCAAATGTTTGACATCGAATAGCCGATGAATAATAAATCAATGTGTTTTAGTGGTGTCGTTAAACAAAAACTTTCCTTGTTTTTAATCCACTCAATTTTTAATTTTTATTTTTCAAATAGGCTAATAGCGTTCTGTTAAGACGAGTCTGCATATTTTTTGATATATGCAAATTTATGCAGCAAAAAAACAGACGATATTTTCCCCAAGTACCTATTTCCTGTACCAACTCCCATTAAACGCAGGGCCGTGCCGTGGTCTGGACATGGGGTGTGTGGTAAACAGGCGCGTGCGGGGGGGGGGGGGGGGGGGGGCGTTGGGGAGTTGGGGTCGAAACCCTCCCCCACTGTTCAAGGCGAAAAAACATTTCATATCCCGATTTTTAATGTAATTTCTTTCCAAAAAAAATGTGGTCAGAAAGCAGCTCGGCTAGCCAGCAGAAAACACCTCAGAATAGCCCTAGAAGGGTCAATTTTTCAAAATTTTCGGGGGGAGGGCCCCCCAGACACCCTCCCACGGGCTTCGGGCCTGCGGCGCTCACGGTGTCGGGCTTCGCCAGACACCTCGACCCCCCCCCCCCCCCCCTGCAAAATTTCCTGCGCACGCCCCTGGTAAACTGTCCTGAAAACGCGTCTCTTCTTGTCTTCATTACGAATATTTCGGACCTCGGCTCATTTGCCTTGCACTAACTCAACTTGCTCCTATTACAATTCTGTGACACCCCTCTCCCCTTTACAAATGTCTAGATCCGCCCCTGCTATCAAATGTATTATTTTAAAACATATTTGACGCACTGTACCATGTTTTACTTTCATCTTTTTAAAATTCAACATCATATTTTCTCTACAATTTAGAAATAAAAGATATATCCATGCACAAATCACTGCCTGGTCAACTGACTATTATTTTGATTGGGGTGAAAGTTGTCTAGACCGAAAAAACACAAAACAACAACCAAAAAAAACCCCAACCCCACCCAAAATACACCCGAACAATGGCGTAGCGTGGGCACCGGGGCGGTTGCCCTGGGCGCAAAATTCTGGACTGGTGGAAGGGACTCGGGGAATGCTAACGGTCCACTGGTAAGGGGGCGCAATGGGCGTTCGAGGTGCGCCAACTCCTCAATAGGTAGCGTTACGCAACAACAGGGTCCCACGTGGAAGTAAACGACTTTGCGTCTATAACATTTTGTAAAAAGTTCTATAAATAATGCCTTCTTCGTGTTTTTGTGTTCGTCAATACCACGGAAGAAGTAAACTTTCCAAGTGACAAGATATTGTAAAACAAAAGACGGATTGTTGCTATGAGATAAGACAAATGACACTTGAAAGTCAACCGCCAGTGTTGTTTGTTTTTACAGACTACATATATATTCTGTGACAGAAGATTATAAAACATGTAAGTCCTACTGAATTTTTATTTTACTATTTTCTCCTGTAGATTCTGTTAGAATATAGTTTAAGTAATGCTAAAATATAAAATAATAACACGATGATATGAATTTTTTCTTTTTGCTTAAAGGCACACTATCTCTATCACTGATATTATCAGTTTGCATGTGCTATTTTTTCACCACTTTTACATTATTTACGTCTAGCCTACTTGTCAATTATAAGTACACATTTAATTAATCAATCCTACAATTAATCTTTGCATAATTAATGCAAGGATATCAAATTGTAATACGAAGCCTCTCAATATTTTATATAGAGCCAGGACATAGACCAGTGGTAAGGCAATCACCTAATGTGTGGTAAGTTTAATATTAATTTCCGCAATGGGTCCATTGGGCTATTTTAAATTCTATCTAATGCTCCACAACTGGTATAACAAAGGCTGTGGTATGTACCATCCTGTCTGTGGTATACTGCATATATAAAAGATTGCTCGCTGCCCATCAGAAAGAATAGCCCATTGTGTGGTGGAAGCAGGTTTCCTCTCTCATTATCTTGTGTTGTCCTTAACCATATAACCTTACATACATGTGTACCATGCATATAATAATAAAAAGTTTAAAATAATATTTGGATAGTGGGGGTGTTAATGTAGGGTTTTTTTTCAAATTACTGGTAGGATATACATGTATTATATTTGTTTGCACAGAATCATCCCCACACCTCCTGGCATATTTATACTGATTCCAGTAATAGTATTATACTAAATAAATTATGTTATATTTTTATAATTACAAACTTTCCGAATTTATACGATTTACTATATTCTGATTGGCTGACGTCACTAAAAAACCAAGCGTTATCCTTCCATAAACCTCATAAAAATACGTCACGGAAGACCAAGATCGAAATAACCGCACAACACCAACAGTCACTACACGTAAACAAAAGTTAATATCAAGTTCACTTTGTGATAGAAAAACATAAGACAAATCTGCACATGAAATTGTTTCATTTTTTAAAAAGAAGTTATAATAAAGATATATACACTTTTTTTGTTGATTCAATACTTAGTTTTATTTTTAGCGGACAATTTCCAATAGTATGTATACATGTATTCCTACGCTTATTTACAGAACATGGTTGACGGTAAGAACGAAAGAAATTATTTTTGAGTGTTTTAAGGTACACTTCTTATACTGTTTGTAATTATAAGAATTGTTTCTAATTTTTTAGGAATTTATTGATGTATAAAAGTCACAAATGTAGTATAAAATCGCTTCGCTACGCTACGCGATTTTATACCATTTGTGACTTTTATACATCGATAAATTCCAAAAAAATGAGAAACAATTCTTATATAACATCTTTTATGATGTTGTTTTGCCCTTGTTACCAGTTTGTCCGAGTCATTTCACATTTTTTTAAAGATTTATATATAACGAAAGAAAAGGAACAATAACCCAATAACACCCCCTCTACCCAAATATTATTTTAATATTATTTTGTGTATATTTGATAGATGTTTGGCTGTGTAAAAGCTGCAAGTTTCTTTTCTCACTAGTCCAAGTGCCAAAAATACGATACATGTATGTCAAATACTAAGTACTAAAGTACCTATACTATAGGATCTGCGGAGGCTCTTTAAACAGACATTCCTGTTGTTTCCTATTTGTTGATTTAAAAATAAGTGCAAAACACATTAAGCTTAGCTACATGAATACATTTGTATTATAATTGAATTTTGCATTTCAGGTACAGAACTAGTACGGTTCCTTAAAGACTGACACTAGAAGCCATTCCATGCTTGTTTTTATGGATAGAACCTGATTTATTGTCTTGTTGGGACAGGACAAGCAGACTACAAAATGGAAACAATAAGAAAAATGCCAGATTCGTATTCAGATGATGGAACAAAGTGTTTTATGTTTCATGATGATTGTTCCTTAGTAAAAAAAATGTGTCAAAGTGTCAGATGTTGAAGTTGTGAGATACAACAGAATATCAGACTGTACTTGGAACATTGGGTACTGGAATTTTTGTTATGCTTTGAATGACTAAAAATTAGTCCACTGAAAATTGTCATCCAATGTAAGCCATGAAATAATGGTAATAAAATTGATATGAAACAGGGTTTTTCCACCTAGACTTTATTATTCAGTACCATTTCACATGTCGTTTTTATGAGTAAAGCCTACATGAAATTGGGTTCTGGATAGTTAATATTTTTTTTTAATTTTAATTGCCCCATATAAAACAGACAATGTCATGGTTGGGGATCCTCGAATCATTGCCTTACAGTGGTAATACATATTGTAAGGATGTGTCAAGATGACAATCAAGTAGATACACAACTTCCTATAATATAAAAATATACATTTCCAATGTTCTGCAACAGAGAAAGTGAAGTGTATCACATGTGCCAATCTAATTAAAATTAGCTCCACTATTACATGTGGATTTAACAGCAGCCAATTGGAGCTCATGTCCACCAATCAAAACCTTACTTGCAGAATCATGCCAGTGATTTGAAAATAATTTGAAAATATTCCGAATTATCCTAAGGGTATACGACATGTTTCGTGTGAATTACGAATGTCTTAAAACATGTTTTATTTTATAAAATAAATAATTTGTAATGTAAAACTGAAGACTGATTTATTATTATTATTTTTTTTTTATAAATAAATAAATAAATAATTTTTAATGTAAAATTGAAGACTTATAACCCATCCCGTACGTATTGGTATGGTTCGCTGTACTGCGGCCACTAAAATAGACTCGCCCGATATTTTTAGAATTTGTATGCTCCAAAATAATGTTATAAAAGGCGAAGTGTGATTGGTCAATATTAAAATTATTATTTACAGACGAAATGTTACCTGGACATTGGAGACTACGTACTGTTGTTAGCAATCTGATTAAAATCAGTTCTACTGGTCTAAATAAGGCATTCGTAATTCATATGAAACATATCGTATACCCTCAGGATAATTCGGAATATTTTCAAATTATTTTCAAATCACTGGCATGATTCTGCAAGTACGGTTTTGATTGGTGGACATGAGCTCCAACTGGCTGCTGTTAGATCCACATGTGATAATGGAGCTAAAAAAATTAATTAGATTGCACATATGCTTGAACGTTTTTTGGGGGTTTGTTTTACATAATTGTGATTTATATTTCTAAATTATGATGCTTTGCATGTTGTTGGCTTTATAATTTTAGACATTTATAAATGCTTTCTGTTTACATACATTTGGGTTCATACCCCCCTCCACTCCAAATCCCCCCACAAATTCATTGACATTAATTGGCTTTGATCTGAGGGAGGGAGATAGAGAAGAAGGAAAGAGAAAGAGGGACGGGTGAGCGGATGGAAGACCTGTATAGTTATTGCTGGGGATAAATACACTGCGAAACTATGGATTGCTTATCGACTTTTTTTTCTGTTGTGTACTGTATATATAACATAACATGGTGACAGATGTAAAAAAAAACCCACCCCAAAATATGTTGATGACTAAATAGAATTCATCTCAAAATAGTTCACCCTTCACAGCTGTTGCATTAGTGGCACTGGTACTCAGGGCTTTAGATGCCACTAATTTGGGCACAATATATATATATATATATATATATATATATATATATATATATATATATATATCTGTTTTCTCTCTCTCTCTCTCTCTCTCTCTCTCTCTCTCTCTCTCTCTCTCTCTCTCTCTCTCTCTATCTCTCTCTATATATATATATATATATATATATATATATATATATATATATATATATATATATATATATTGTTTTCTGCTGCTGAATATTGCATTAAAGTTATTTTAATCTAATTCAAGCAAAATATTTCAGTGGTTTTGAAATATACTGTTTTGAGGTTTGTATTTAATTTGGTATGTTTATTTTGGGCACAGCATTTAATACTTAGTTGCAATCTAAAGCCCTGGGTATTGTTTTTTTGTACAAGACATCTCAGTTTACCATACCATGAATTGGCCCATAGGCATACGGGCACATTTAAAAACAAAAAATTTTAATGGGGGGGGGGGGGGGGGGGGCTGAACTGAACTTGCCCGAATAACATGTGACGTCAAGACCATCCTTGCCCGAATGACCAGACAATTTTTGCCCGAATAGATAAATATTACCCCCCCCCCCCCACCTCCCCGTCCCGTACGCCTATGAATTGGCCCATATTGTTTCACTACTGCAATATGTATTCCAAAAACAATTTAAGTGGAACATTTTATTTATTAAATGGACAAAATGTTTCATAAAAACATTAAAGTATAGTTATTAGTGGTGTGAATGTATATTGTCCTAAACTGTGACCCATGACTGGTATATAAAACCCATGATATTTGCTGTCCTGTGTGGAGAAGTGTATACTTAGTAATAATGCTGCTAATGGAAAACCGTCAATTACCAAATGGTTGACATCCAATAGCTGATTAATTTATCAATGTGCTCTAATGGTGTCATAAAGCAAAAATAAATTTTAACTTAAAAGGCATTCACAGCATCCAGGTAAGTTTGAAGACTGATAATAAAATTTGCTTCCCCCCCCCCCCCCCTCCCCCACCTCAAATATGTCAAATATGTTCATCCCCAACAAAAAAATCCTCTTCGGCCCCACTTGGGGTTTTGGTGTATCCTTTTTTAAACTATCGATAAGGGGGAAAAAAACCAATCTAAATTATGAAACATGACTACGTTTGTAGGTAAAATAGGTCATGTGATTACTAACACCCATGTATATTAATCAATGTCATCTTTACTGCCTAACATTAATATTGGGGGTGGGGCGAACCGACAAATAGTTGGGGGCGAACTGGCTTGGAGGGTAAACGTCTGGTACCCAAGCCATTGACGATAATTTGTTTCAAAAAGTCATAATAAAGTTTATGTAAATTCACAGACATTGTACTCCACAGTGATAATCACTTCTAAAACAAATATTAATACAAAATAATAATTTAAAAAAAAATTCGATCTGCACATCAGTTTCTACTTATTTTTATTTCGTTTCATAATTAATGCAAGTTGAATACGCTGTATTTTGATGTTATTTGTTTATTTTTAATTGTGTACGAAAACGACTTGCTAGACTGGTTTCCTTTTTCACGTAGGACCCTATTTACGTGTGGCGTCACCTGGCGTTGACTTTACCTCGAAGCCCCATACTTTCCTTGCCCCGGGCGCTGGCAACCCACGCTACGCCACTGCGCCCAAACGTCATCTTGCATTTTGCCTACACAAATAATGAACTCGTTTATGACCTGGGAAAATTTTAGTTGTGGATCCATGGGGTAGACATGACATTTTTTTAAAAATGCAGACCCTTTTTGCAGTATATCTACTACTTTGTTGGAAAACACGAATTTAAATCACCATAATTTTTTTTAAATTTTAAAGTGCATTTCGACTTGTCCAAATCAGGCTAGTAGGACTGGGGTTACGCCCCCCCCCCCCCCCCCCCCACACACACACTTGTGAGACTTTTTTTTTTATCACATTAATTTTTACCATTGTAACCCAAAATCTGATATAGAGTTTGAACCCGATCCATCAGTGCCCCCGCCCCCTCCACACACACACACACTCCCAAAGCAAATATAGGGAATTGACCCATAATTAGCCCGAGTACTCTGACTGTAAGAGAGCTAGACGGACATTTGGACATAAACACACTCTGCGTGTTTATGTCCAAATGTCCGTCTAGCTCTCTTACAGTCAGAGTACTCGGGCTAACCCATAATATAGTGTTTTTAACTATATAGGTTAACATTGTCGCCTATAGGAGTTTATTTGGTACAGTACAACCGTGTGTCGGTATACCGGAAACGGTAGTTTACAAACTTTATCAAGTTTATTCGTTCTTTCTTTTAAAAGTTAAAAGTTTGTTTTGTTTAACGACAGTACTAGAGCACATTGATTTATTAATAATTGGCTTTAGATATCAAATTTCTGCTAAAGGAGCTGTGAAAAAAAAAAAAAAAAACAGACGCAGATTTACGTGCAAAGTAAGTTAGTAGTATTTCTACGACCGGCTTCGTGAAATGGAGTAAACGTACACGTAGAGGTAGACGTAGACGTACGACAGGTGTAAGTTTTACACATAAACGTAAATTTACGATGTTTAGTGAAATAGGCCCCAGATTGGGGCTCGATCGGAAAGAAGGAAATATTTTATTTGACTACGCACTCAACACATTTTATTACGGCTATATGGCAATCTAATTAAACTTAGCTCCACTATTACATGTGGATCTAACAGCAGCCAGGTGGAGCTCATGTCCACCAATCAAAACCTTACTTTCATAATCATGCCAGTGATTTGAAAATAATTTGAAAACATTCCGAATTATCCTGAGGGTATACGACATGTTTCATGTGAATTACAAATGCCTTATTTAGACCAGTAGATCTAATTTTAATCAGATTGCTAACAACACTGCGTAGTCTCCAATGTCCAGGTAACATTTAGTCTGTAAATAATAATTTAAACATCGACCAATCACACTTCGCCTTTTATAACGTTATTTGGGAGCATACAAATTCTAAAAATATCGGGCGAGTCTATTTTAGTGGCCGCAGTACAGCGAACCATACCAATACGTACGGGATGGGTTATCAGTCTTCAATTTTACATTACAAATTATTTATTTATTAAAAAAATCAAAACCTAAATCAGTCTTCAGTTTTACATTACAAATTATTTATTTTATAAAAGAAAACATGTTTTAAGGCATTCGTAATTCACACGAAACATCGTAGACCCTCAGGATAATTCGGAATGTTTTCAAATTATTTTTAAATCACTTGCATGATTCTGCAAGTAAGGTTTTGATTGGTGGACATGAGCTCCAACTGGCTGCTGTTAGATCCACATGTAATAGTGGAGCTAATTTTAATTAGATTGGGTTATATGGTGTCAGACATATGATTAAGGACCACACAGATATAGCGAGAGGAAACCCGCGGTCGCCACTTCATTGGTTACTATTTTTGATTAGTAGCAATGGATGTTGTATATGCACCATCCCACAGACAGGACAGAACATACCACGGCCTTTGTTACACCAGTTGTGGAGCATTGGCTGGAACGAAAAATAGCCCAATGGGGTCACCGACGGGAATCGATCTTAAACCGACCGCGCATCAAGCGAGCGCTTTACCGGTTCGTTGGGTTGCAGGATCGATAATCCTGAGTGAATTCGGTCTTTTTACCAGTACCACACGGTTGGTATATAAAAAGCCGATGTAGATCTGCATGGGAGGCACAATCTCTATTGGGGAAGTGTGTGTGTGTGGGGTGGGGGGGGGGGGGGGGGGGGGGGGTGGGGGGGGGGGGGGGGGGGCAGAGTACAAGCTATATTTTCATCTTTATAGGACTGTCACGGGGATCCTATAATACCCGTAACTGAATGAAACACGATTATCCAAATATCTCTCCTAACTGTATATCTTTTAGATCTCTCTGTATCGGGCAGTTATACCCGCGTGGCTCGTCTAGGTATGACCAGAGATAAGATCTTATATATAAAGTATAAGTAATATAGCACGTTTAGTTCACTAGAAAACACAACAAAAACACAATACACTTTGAAATCTGTATTGATACTACGCTGACAAATGTACTGCCGCAGTAGTTAATTAACAACAACAAATAATAACAACCCAGAACTGATCACTTAATTAGTAAATCTCTAGGTGTCTAGTTTACACAATATTCTAATCACTTCACCGTGACACAACACCCACACGTGTGATAATTGAGAAACACTTCCAGGGGAACTTAATTAATAAAAGAATTACAACTCTATTCCTAACTGGTTAATTTTTAATTAACCCTTAACTGCTCATTCAGTAACCTTGTAATACAGTTTTAATACTGGTACCTATCACAATAAAGACAATAACCTACAGTTTACCTAGGCCAGACTTGCTGACGCCTAGTCGCCAAAAGCCGCACTCCGGTCGTAAAAAGCCGCATAGCTCGCGGAGGTGTTACGTAACAAGTTACTGGGTCACATCGCCCTCACGCAACAAAATTAAGGCTGGGTGTGCATTAGGCACAGCTCGACCACGGTCGCGCGGAGGTATTACGTAACAAAGTGCCCACCTGGGCTTAAGTGCATATTGGAACTGCACACGGCCCTCTAAAACAATTAATATCGCCATAGGCGAAAACAAAATTAAGAGCATGTTCCGTCACAAGGACGTACATTTTCGTTCTCAGGTGGGGCGACGCCACACCCCCACCCGGTTACTAAAGGCCTACAATATCCAGTGGGTGGGTCACAGCCTCTATTTGGCAGTGGGGGTGGGGGAGGGGCAAAATCTATATTTTTATCTTCATATATAGTAGGACCAAAAACGTACATTTTCGTCCTCGAGGGGGGGGAGGGGGGGGGGGGGGGGGGCGCACAGGCCGTAGTTTAATGTTATTTCCTAAGACATATTTGTTCGTACGTACAAAATGATTTGGAGATACCGACATTAATATTATAAGCAAGAAAATATATTTAATATTTAATACTAGTCGTTACAATATCTTTCTATTCGAAAACATCTTTTATTAAAGGGACATACACTAAGGCATATTTTGTTACTATTATGGCCGTTTTTGATAACTGAAATCATACTTTACTTAGATTGAATGGTTTAGATTATTAATTTCCGTACATTCGAAATGTTTTTGGTCATCCTAGTGTTTTTAATATCACAAAATGCATTTTGTCATATTTTTAAAAACGCACATGCGTCTGAGAAATAACAGTTATGGAGTCGCGTTTTAGTCTATTTTAGAGGGTATTTCACTATTTCAAAGTCAAAGACTCATGTTTCACTCAATTGTAACTTTATCCAAATGTGTTACAGGTTTGTAGATTAATTAAACTTAGTGTTAATTTTCACGGATCTGTCACTTTAATTAATTAGTTCATTAATTAGTTCATCCATCTATTAATTCATTCCAACTTATGTTCGTGCTTATATCCAATTAAGGTTCAAGCACGCTATCCTGGGCAAACACCTCAGATGTCTGGGCTGTGTCCAGGACATTGTGGGTAGTGGTTAGTTGTTAGTGCTTAATGAAAGCGAGGTCGGTGTAGTGGCTATATACACCTGCCCATTGAATTGTTAACACTCTCTCTCGGTGGCAGCCAGTACCGGGAGGCGAACCCAATACCTACCAGCCTGATGTAAGATGGCTTAAAGCACAAAACCACCGAGGCCGGTCCCTTTAATATCAACATGGCATGCACATATACGAAATGAGTACCGTGGCTTACGAAGATGACGAGTGTTCTATGCTTTGCAGTATCAGCTTACGTCTTCAACGCCAATTTATCTCAAATAATTGAAAGGCTGTTCCAAGATGGATCTTATTATGGAGGGAGCGGGTGGGGTTGGGGGTTGCGGAAGGCACACTAATTATAATGTTATTCCTGATAGGCGTGCTACGTTTTTTTTTCAATGCATCCTTGGTTAAAAATAAAACACAAAATCTACAGTAGGATGTTGGTACCTCGTCTCCTCCACGATTGATAAGTTTTGGAAGAGCCAGGGGAGTATTAACATTCCATCGTAAGCAAAAACCATTGATGGCGACTGACATATTAGTTTCCGAGTGTGCTATTGTTCTCATTTTAGATCTTGTGGGTTTTTTTGGGTGGGTTTTTTGGGGTGATGTACGAGTACTGAGAGGAAAAAATCAGTCTCTCACGCTACCAATCACGTTCGCTTCGTACTCATTAAACTATTGTGTTGGCGTGTTTTCCTTAAAAACCATTAAAAATCAGCCACTGAAAACCAACAATATCTGGCTATCAAGTGACAAAAAACTACAGCTTTTCTGAACAGAACAAAACAACGCACATAAATCTGTCCATAGAATACCAGTGAAGTGTTGCTATTTTCTGTGTTTTCTTGTTGTTTTTCTGGGGATTTTAATTTACTCTTTTTTTTTAAATATAATTATAATTATTTTGTTTTTGTAGTGGTTACGCCATCAGACTTGGACTCAACCAGGGCGAGTTGCAATGGTTCAAAAGATAGGTATTAAACCACTAACCATTAATCCAATGCCCTGAACTGACAACCCAGATAGTTGAGGTGCGTGTCCAGGACAACGTACTTGAACATGAATTGGATAACGGTACGGAAATACTAGTAAGTTGAAATGAAATGAACAGTCTCGTTTTAGCCTAAAAAAATGCACACTAAGTTTAATTAATCTACAAACAGGTAACTCAATTGGATAAAGTTACAATTGAGTGAAACACGAGTCTGTGACTTTGAAATGGTGAAATACCCTCTAAAAATAGACTAAAACTTAACTCCATAACTGTTATTTCTCAGACGCACGTGCGTTTTTAAAAATCTAAGAAATGCATTTTGTGATATTAAAAACACCAGGATGACCAAAAACACTTTGAATGTACAAAAATTGATAATCTAAACCACAAAATCTAAGTAAAGTATGATTTCAGTTATCAAACACGGCCATAATAGTAAAAAATATGTCTTAGTGTTTAAAAACTAGGGTATGTCCCTTTAAAGAGAAAAACAGTTAAAAAAAACAACAAAAAAACACCTCCCCGCCCCGAACTTTTACTGAAAATGAATAGCTTTTCCACCCCAACTCACGTATCATTCAAAATGTTTTAATGTGCATGATACGTTGTTTTACCCGTGGGAAGGTATAAAATTCCTTGCTGCTAGTGGAAAAATGCAGCTAATTTTCCCTTTAAGATGTCTCTTTCAGAATTTACGAATGTTTGGCATCCAATAGTGGATGCTCGTTTCAGCCAGTGCACCACGACTGGTATATCAAAGGCCGTGGTATGTACTACCCTGTCTGTGGGATGATGCATATAAAAGATCCCTTGCTGCTAATCGAAAAGAGTAGCCCATGAAGTGGCGACAGCGGGTTTCCTCTCTCAATATCTGCGTGGTCCTTAACCATATGTCCGACGCCATATAACCGTAAATAAAATGTGTTGAGTGCGTCGTTAAATAAAACATTTCTTTCTTTCCAATAGTTGATGAGTGGGCGTGACGTAGCTCAGTGGTAAAGCGCTCGCTTGGTGTGCGGTCAGTGGGATCGATCCCCGTCGGTGGGCCCATTGGGCTATTTCTCGTTGCACACAAATAGTGACTCACGAATGGTATATTAAGGCCGTAGTATGTGCTGTCCTGCCCGTGAAGTGCATATAAAAAAAATCCCTTGTTGCTAAATATGAAAAAAATTACAATATGTCAAAAATTACCAAATATTTGACATCCAAAAGCCGATGTTAAAGTTTTAAAAATCAATCTGCTCTAGTGGTATTGTTAAACAAAACAAACTTTAACAACCGAATCCGCTACATGTTTCCATTAGTAGCAAGGGATATTTTATATGCACCATCCCACAGACATGATAGCACATACCACGGCATTTTATATACCCGTAGTGGTGCACCGTCTGGAACGATAGATAGACAAATGGGCCAAACGACGGGGATCGAACCCACACCGACCGCACATCAGGAGAGCGCTTTACCACTGGGCTACGTCCCAACGTGAGGATGGGGATGGGGGTGGGGGTGAGGGGGGGGGGTCACACTAACCCTAGATTCATTTCAACTTAGTTTCGTGCTTATATCCAATTAAGGTCCAAGCACGCTGTCCTGGGCACACACCTCAGCTATCTAGGCTGTTTGTCCAGGACAGTGGGTTAGTTGTTAGTTGGTTAGTGTTTAGTGAGAGAGAACAGGGTGTAGTGTTGGAGCCGGTACCGGGCTCCGAACCCTGTACCTATCAGCCTGTAGTCCGATGGCTTAACCACTGCGCCACTGAGGCTGGTATACCCCTAGAACTTATTCCAGGGAAGCAGGTGTTTTTCAAACACTCTCACATTTCAAGAGAAGACAATGAGGACAAACGTTTTCCAGGCATCTACGATGTTCCGCAATTAGCTACATCTCCGTCATCGCCAGGACCATCACAAGGATATTTCAAGGAAACATATTTTTTTCTTCTTTAAAATTGTAAAGAATCACAAACACACACAGAGTTGAGAACAAGAACTGAGTGTTTCTGACGATCAAAGCTATTATAAAATATCGCACTTTGTTTTCCTTTTGTATTTTTGTTTGCTGTTAGATGCACAAAAGTATTTTCTGTTTTCAATGTGCGTAATAATAGAGAAATGTCAGGACATTTGAAATAAGAACCCCCCCTCCCCCCACCACACACACACACAAATATATCAAATAAGAAAACCAATGCCACCACAAATAATATTTTAAAGCCTCCTTACAGTACATAATACCTGTCATATGATGCATTCGAAATTAGTATATATCTATTATAGCATGTAACCATATTTTTACTGGACAATGTTTACGATAAATCGGATGGGTGACGTACACGAGATGAGAACCCAGTACCTACTAGATTAAAGGCCAATGACAACGACTACACGACGAGGGCCAATATTGTGCATGGCCCAAAAGCGTCCACCTCCCCCACCCCCACGGGGGAAATGCGTGACAGCCACATATAATAGGCTACTCCTAGAGAAATTCGCACCTCAGGTGAGCGCTCTACTACGAGCTACATCCCCAATCCGACCGAATCAATAGGGGCGGAAGATAGATCAGTGATAAAACGATCTGCCCATGCGCGATCAGTCTAGGATCGATCCCTGTCGATGAGCCCAGTGGGTTATTTCTCATTCCAGCCAGTGCACCAATGCTGTGTTACACAGACCGTGGTATGTACTATCCTGCCTGTGGGATAGTGATTATAACAGATAGATCTCTTGCTGCTAATCGAAAATAATAGCCTATAATGGCGTGGCGAAAGCGGGTTTCCTCTCTCATTATCCGTGTCCGACGCCGTATAACCGTAAAACTAAAATGTGTTGTGTGCGTCGTTAAATAAAACATTTCTTCCTCCCTTCCGTTCGAATTAGCAATCAGTAGTAAGTCATCAGCTGTGCACAAGGGCGGACCCAGAAAATATTTTAGGGAGGAAACTAGGGACAAAATGACACATGAACCAACTCCCTGAAAAGATTACTTCAATTAAAAGTAAGCCATTACCCCCCCCCCCCCCCCAAAAAAAAAAAAAAAAAAAAAAAAAATAATAATAATAATAAAAATAAAAATGACACTTTAACTCGTTAGCGGGGTGTGAGTGGGGGAACCCCACCCCAATCCGCTCCCTTGGATCCATCCTTGGTGCGACTTTTTCTTTTTTGAATATGAGGTTGATACCGTGGGCTTAAATAAATAATAAAAAAAAAAAAAAAAAAAAAAAAGTGAGTTATTATAATCTTAGTGCGTTACAGGCTTTAGAGTAATACAGCATATTGTTCAGTGTGTTAGGTCTTGACAAATTTCGACGACGGACTGTAATGTAATCAGATTGTAGGCAGTTTAATATGCTTAATATCGATCTACGGCAACGACTGAGTCCAATCTACATGATACCTTTATTGACAGTGCATGTAAAAGTGTGTCGGTTCAGTAAAGAGACCAGTCAGTTTACTTTTTACCTCCAAGAAGAAGACAAAAATCAAAAAATTAAAGTTTGTTTTGCTTAACGATACCAATAGAGCCAGGGCTTCTAGATTATGATAGCCCCACTCTAATGGTTGGTGATATTCAATGTTGGGCTAGTAAATAAATACTATTGCCTACCCGACGACTAGTGAATATTTTTGGTTAAATTTTGCAGTTAAGTCTATTTTGTAAATATGAAAATCCTGCCCACCCCCAACCCAATATCAGTGTTTTAAGCTCTATTTCCCTCTTTAGGTGACATTTGATTATTACTAATATTATTTAGTAAAATTGTATTAACTATAGTAAAGTAGGACTAGTGAATTTTTAATCGTGGCTAGTACATTTTTTAAATCACTGATCCCATGGCTAGTGGATTTAATACAAATTCTAGAAGCCCTGTCAGAGCACATTGATTTATTAATAATCGGCTGTTGGATGTCAGACATTTGGTAATGTTGACATAATAGTCTTAGAGAGAAAACCTGTCACGTTGTTTAATTAATAGCAATGGATCTTTTATATGCACCACCACACAGACAAGATAACATATACCACGGCCTTTAATATAGCAGTCGTTGTGCAAAGGCTGAAATGAGAAATAACCCAAAGGGTCCACTGACGGGGATCGATCTCAGACCGACCGCGCATCAAGCGTTTTGGAAGTACGATTTTTTCCTCACAGGTTTATTTTCAAAATGTTTCTTATATTGTAATTTCGCCTCACCGTATTATGACATCATTCAATAATATCACTAATACACAATCCAAACACAACTACAGCTTTAAGAAACTCACATTCTCACTTCACCATATTACAATATCATTTACTAATTCGAAATACAAACGCAACTACAGTTTTAAGAATCTCACATTCTCACTTCACCATATTACAATATATTATCATTTACTAATTCGAAATACAAACACAACTACAGTTTTAAGAAACTCACAGTTCCACCTCCCCATATTGTGAACTAGCTTACTAATGCAAAATAGAAACACAACTGCAGTTTGAATAAAACTCGCTTCACCATATTGTGTCAGCATTAGTTAATGCAAACTACATGACTCTGTCTCTAACGTACAATTGCAATTATATCCTTGGTATTCCTTACCAATGTTATTTTGTTAATTTGAGCCATGGATAAACATCTGCTAGTGCTTTAAATAGCCTATATGGTGACCATGATTTCAGGAGGAATGAAAACACTAAGTATTACGAGAAAATACAAAATTACAACAGGCGCGTTATCAAGTAGGAGAGTGATGGCGAGCCCAATCCACTGGAGAAGACTGCCATAATAAATAATGCATTTACGGTGTACATTTGAATGCTGCGTAGAATACTGAGTTCCCTTTCCCGCACCCTCCCTAGAAAAATTCCGTATTCGCCCCAGAAACATTATATGTTTACTTGTAACCGACATGATAACCACTGGGGTGGCCAGGATTTTATATTGATGAAGGAGGAGACAACCCATTGGGCGAGGGGTGGGGGGAGACAACTAACACTGTATGTGTGTATGATTTTATAAAATTGAATACAAACAAAAGTTTAATTACGGAGGGGGGAAATCGACCCCGTGCCCCTCCCCCTCATTACGCCACTGCTGATAACACTGTTATTTCACTAATACATATTTTAAAGATATTTAATTAAGCTAGGGTCTACGGACTATATAATAAATACACTGACCTGTCTTGGTGATATCCATATGCCTTCTGTCGAACTTTAGGTATTGAAACAGCAGCTGGATGTTGTAGATACTGGGTTCGGATCCCAGTCGAGCCATGGGATTTTTAATCCAGATACCGACTCCAAACCCTGAGTGAGTGCTCCGCAAGGCTCAATGGGTAGGTGTAAATCGCTTGCACCAACCAGTGATCCATAACTGGTTCAACAAAGGCCATGGTTTGTGATATCCTGCCTGTGGGAAGCGCAAATAAAATATCCCTTGCCGCTAATCGGAAAGAGTAGCCCATGTAGTGGCGACAGCGGGTTTCCTCTCAAAATCTGTGTGGTCCTTAACCATATGTCTGACGCCATATACCGTAAATAAAATGTGTTGAGTGCGTCGTTAAATAAAACATTTCTTTCTTTTTTTATTGGCTATGTTTCTCCTCATCCCTTTCTGTTCACTGAATATTTCATATGGTATGGAAATCTTTGACACATTTCATGCACCTAGTTCATTAAAGTTGCTCATTCTGAGCAAATACGGGTGTTGCTTAATTAATTTCCATATGTATATTGTCACGGGGATTCTATAATACCCGTAACTGAATTAAACACGGTTATCAAAATATCTCTCCTAACTGTATATCTATTAGATCTCTCTGTATCGAGCAGTATTACCCGCTGTGGCTCGTCTCTAGGTATGATCAGAGATACGATCTTATATAAAGTATATTTATTATAGCACGTTTAGTTCACTAGAAAACACAACAAAAACACAATACACTTTGGAATCTGTATTAACCTACGCTGACAAATGTACTGCCGCAGTAGTTAATTAATAACAACAATAATATCAACCCAGAACTGATCACTTAGTTAGTTAATCTCTAGGTGTCTAGTTTACACAATATGCTAATCACTACACCGTGACACAACACCCACACGTGTGATAATTGAGAAACGCTTCTAGGGGAACTTAATTAATAAAGGAATTACAACACTATTCCTAACTGGTTAATTTTTAATTAACCCTTACTACTCGTTCAATAACGTGTGATAATTGAGAAACGCTGCCAGGAGAACTTAATTAATAAAGGAATTACAACACTATTCCTAACTAGTTAATTTTTAATTAACCCTTAACTACTCATTCAGTAACCTTGTAACACAGAATTAATACTGGTACCTATCACAATAAAGACAATAACCTAGAGTTTACCTAGGTCTTCTAGGGTGACTGGCTAAGCTTTATATTACCAAATACTCGTATAAATGTAGAACAGTAAGACTACGATTTACTTCGTCAGATGACCGAAGACACTGTCTTAAGAATATTGGTATAATACAGTATTAAAATATGTAAAGTCACATCAATCACATCAAGGTTATAAAACAGAGCAGAAAAATATATTTACCATAGTCCAAACGGACAACGTTCCCCCGGGATACCTTCCTATGGTTCTCCTAGATATCTCTAAACCCTAGCTATTTATTTAAAACTCTCAGAGACAGCGAATATCGCCTGGGGGTACAACGCGGTACCTCACCTATCATCTGATATTCTACCTCTCCCAGAGTCGGTATATTTTTCTCTGATCGTCAGACTGGCTGTCGCCATCGTCGCCAAATCACGGTTGTAAAAACCGCACTCGCGGAGGTATTACGTAACTACTCGCCACATGGCCTCCGCACCTGGCTGGGTGTGTATTAGAAGTATAGCTCGAGGACCGTCGCGCAGAAGTATTACGTAACAAGTTGCCCACCTGGCCTAAGTGCAATGAAACTGCATACGGCCCTCTAACACAATTAATATCGCCACAGGCGAAAACAAAATTAAGAGCATGTTCCGTCACATATATATAAAAACCATCGCTGCTGCTACAAAGTGGTGGGCACATGCCCCTCTTGGCAAAACATGAATGTTCATGTTGTTGAGGAAGTCCTGTGTTATCCTTGCAGTATGTCTAGCGTTTTGTCATGCTGGAAGAGTATACCGCGTGGCTGCTGTTGAATACATGGCAACAGAACGGGTCGCAAAACTTCATCTCGATACCTCTGTGCATTAAGGTTACCTTGAATAATAACAAGCCTCGTTTTCAAGTCCCCACAGATTCCTCCCCAGGCCATGACACCACCTCCTCCAAACGCTTGAACGTCCTGGAAACAGTTCTGCACTACACGTTCTCCTTGACGTCTGTATACCACAGGTACCCCCAAACAGAAACCCGTAATACGAATGCTATAGTTACATATACTATATAACGTTACTATAATATATTTGACGTTCTTGTCTGGGGATACCTGTGCTGTATACACGCTGTCGACCATCAGCTCTGAACAGGCAAAACCTGCTCTCATCACTGAATACAACTCGTCGCCAGTCTTGCACTATGCCTCCTGGCCCATATCAATCTGTAATGTCGGTGTTGTTGCGTTAACGTAACTCCACGGTAGGGTCGACGTGCTCGAATACCATGTTCCCGTAATCGTCTTGACACGGTCGGTCGACTAACACGATGTCCTAACGCCGTTGATGCCGATGTAGTCACGGGGAGGAAGCGATTTCGGAGATGAAGAATGCGCAAGTAACGGTCTTGAATGGGCGTGGTCACACGCGGTCTTCCACTCCTAGCCCTGTCAGTTATCTGTCCTGTCTGTCGAAAACGTTCCATCAACCTGGTTATGGTAGCATGGGTACAAGCGAATGTTCTTGCAATGTGGTCATGCGTGGCTCCCAGCTTGGCCATACCAATGGCTCTCTCTCTCTGTGCTGCTGACAAACGAGGCATTTTTTGTGTGCTTTCGGGTATTGTGTTACTAACGTGCAGTTTTAAGAGATTTTTATACCAGTTTAGCACGTGCATTTCGTTATATGGGTGCAGATGTCCTTATAGCAATATGCAAGTTTTTAAATGAAAATGTACACTTTCACCGGCTTTAGGTAATTGGATACATTTGGTTGTACTTGGGCGACATTTTTAACCACCATTTCATTTCCATAATCCAAATTATAAAGGAATTGAAATACATTTTTTGGTATACTTTCTTTTGGACGTCAGTATATATTGTATTGACGGGGAAGGCTCACAGGAATCATATTGTGGTTTCTACTAGCCTGCCCTTTAAGCATAACATAATAATATGCACATGTACTTGAAACGGCCAGTTAGTGCATTCCTGCTTAATAGTGCCACACGATAAGTATGTAATGAAACTAAATGCCCAATTTGCAGAAATTGCCGTGGCACGCATACGCTAGTATAACGACCACATCAGCTCCGCACAAAATAGTTTTCTGGCAGATTTAGCACAACCATATTGGTATAGCAGACGTTGATCGAACAACCAACAAACGGCTGGACAATAACAACAACAAACAACCAACAAACGACTGGGACAACAACAACAACAACAACCAACCAACACACGATTGGACAATTCTTTTCAATTCAATTTAATTTATTGCCCTATACCAAATAGAGACCAAAAGAAAAGAAAAGAAAAAAGAAGAAGAGAGAGAAAAAAAAAGGAAGAAAGAAGGACGATGACGCTGCCGATGCTTCAAAACGACCACAAACGTGATATCGTGGTCTACTCTTGCGTCCTCTACTTCGGAGTCATCGCCAACATCGTCGTGCTGTACTCGCTGTGGAGAACATGGCGCCAGGGGTCACGTGGCCAATACTTTTTCCTGCACCTGAGCATCTCCAACTTGCTGGCCCTGTGTCTGTATCTCGGTACCCGGATTGCCGTCACCGCCACGGTCATGTGGGTTGCCGGGATCGCCGCCTGTAAAGTCGTCATGTTCTTTTCGTTGCTAGGCGTGTTGCTGGTCAACTACACGGTGGTCGCGTTCAGCGTGGACAACGCAATCGGGATAGTGACGAAATCCGACGGTAAAACACGAAGACACGTCCTGCAGGTTCTGGCGTGGATCTTTGCGATTGCTATTTGTAGTACTCAGGTAAACGTGTCTTGTAGAATTATAGTGCACACATTCCATTAGGTTAGTTTTCATTTATTTCTGGGGGTGCTAAAGGCTCATAAAGCCTAGAGTAGATGCGGTGCGTTCGTGCGATCCGACTGTTGCATCTGATGTGTCTGCGGCTTGCGTTTTGGGCATACACGCCATATACGATTATGTCATTGCGACTGGCCGCATGCGCTTTACAGACGCACGCATCGCACACATACAGTCTAGACGCTCTCGCTGACACTAATGTATTTCGGGTTGGTTTTTTTTGTTTTTTTTTTTTTTTTTTTTTTTAGGGGGGGGGGGGGGGGGGGTATCCGGACCGCACGCACACGCTGCATCCAGTCTATATGAGCCTTATTTTGCAGCACGGTTTGGAGTGGGAGGGGTTAGCCTCCGTGACCTCCATAAAATGTGTGAAATCAATTTTGTTTTATAATGAACCCCTGTAGTAACCTCTAACACCGGCCTCGGTGGTGCAGTGGTTAATCCGTCGAACATATTGCTAGTAGGTACTGGGTTCGCCTTCCGGTACCGGCTCCCACTCATTGCGAGTTTAACGACTCAAGGGGTAGATGTAAGGCCACCACACCGACTTCTCTCACTGACCAACTAACCACTAACCATCAGTCTGTCCTGGACAGACAGTCCAGATAGGTGAGGTGTGTGCCCAGGGCAGAATGCTTGAATTGGATATAAGCAAGAAAAAAAATACAAAAGAAAGAAAAAAAAATGAAAAAATCGTTAATGTCGCCCAAAACGTCTGCTGTCGTCTTTAGAGACACGCCGATTGGGAAAATGCAGATTTTGTAAGGTTTACTTTGTTTCGTTTTCAAATGTACGCCTTCCAGGGGCGGGATATTGCCTAGTGGTAAAATTTCGCCTGATGCACGGTCATTCTGGGATCGATCCCCGTCGGTGGCCCATTGGGTTATTTCGCGTTCACGACTGTTATATCAAAGGCATGCGTTATCCAGCCTATGGGTTGGTGCATATAAAAGATTCCTTGCAACTAATGGGAAAATTTAGCGGGTTTCCTCTCTTAAGACTTTGTCAAAATTACCAAATGTTTGACATCCAATATCCGATTATTAATAAATCAATGTGCTCTAGTGGTGTCGTTAAACAATACAAACTTAACTCTTTTTTATTCAAAGTTAAGGCAATACTCACTGGCGTAGCCAGGATGTTATATGGGGGGGGGGGGGGCAACCCATATTGAGGGGTGGGAGTGGGTAACCCACACTTTGTATGTATACTAGTATATGTATGATGTTATAAAATGTAAGACAGTAAAAAAAACCCAAAAGAAACAAAGGTGTTATATATATATATATATATATACACGAAACCATGACGGTCCACCCCCCCCCCCCTCCCGCAATCAAACCTTTGTTCCTTACTTGTTTATACTGTCTTACATTTTATAACATCATACATATACTAGTATACATATACATGGTATACCTCTGCTGCCATTCATACATTTTATGATTACAGTCATCCAGTTATTACTGCATCTACCTCTACTGGGATAATAAAAGACAGATTGGATTAAAAGTATATCGCAATGCACATTAACCGAATTTAGTGTCTTAATGTGGAAATGCAAATGATTCGAATCTAATTATAGGTTTACACGCAGCTCTTCAAATGACTTCACAACGCATGGCCAAATTAGTTGGATAAAAGGATCGCCCGAATTTCGGTATTGAACGAACAGTTTTGCTATTTTGTTCAATGTTTTCCGAGTAGTGGGGAGATAGATGCATCTTCCCAAGCCAAGTTATCATTCCGTATAGCATGCAGTATAC
The DNA here is from genome assembly GCF_016097555.1 of Gigantopelta aegis. Classification (NCBI taxonomy): domain Eukaryota; kingdom Metazoa; phylum Mollusca; class Gastropoda; order Neomphalida; family Peltospiridae; genus Gigantopelta; species Gigantopelta aegis. The sequence goes on from NC_054700.1 coordinate 49,060,977, forward strand.
GATACCATAGCTTGTAAAGATGGGGGACACAATAAGAGATATTAAATTAACAGAATATGTCTCTACACTCAAGGCCACCATTCTGTTTTAAACGAGGGGTACAAACTTGCAAACCAACCTTAATGTAACTGGTCTAGTAACTAAGCGGTATTATTATTTTTACTCTTAAAGTACACATTACTTTCAGCTTGTGCTTCAAATTATTGATTTTGACAAATCCAGTGCGTTTCTGATCGACCTGGTGTTTGTAATATGCAAAGGTACGTCTTCCAAAAACTAGGGTAGGTGCCTTTAAGAATCACGATGCAAATATTTTGTTTGGTTATGAATTGTTCCAGTGTAGAGTTTCATTAAACTGTGTACGTTTTGTTGGTGTGAATATAAATATATAGAGAGAGCACATTGATTTGTTAATCATCGGCTATTGGATGTCAACCATTTGGTTAGAAATAGCCCAAATGAGCCCACTGACGGGGATCGACCCTAGACCGACCGTGCATCAGGCGAGCGCTTTACCCTTGTGATACGTCCCGCCCCTCCAAGCCACGTGAAATAAATGTTTTGTTCATAACATTGATATAAAGACCTATTTGCATGTAATTATATTGGACCCCCGAAGAAAAACTATGGGATTTAAATACATGTATATATATTCTCATCGGGAGTCTGTGCAGGGGTCAAGGGTGGGGTTCGACCTCTCTCCAAAATAATTTTCTCTTGTTTAATTGTATATCCCAGGCGAGCATGACGCGACCCCCCACCCCCACCCCCCACCCCCCAAAAAACGTATTTCGCCACAATCTAGACCCCCACCCACCCCACCCTGCACACGCGCCTGGCCCAAACCTGTGTCTAGGACAACCACTCTGTCTCTGTTCATTTGAAATGACTGGAAAGGCCCAAAATGAGACTTTAAAAGTGAATGAAGAACATGACTTACGATTATGTGTACTGTCAACAACATCTTAACATTTCAAACAGGTCTTCTTTCTTGTTCCCCGTCAGTGGGCCCATTGTGCTATGTCTCGCTCCAGCTAGTGCACCACGACTGGTGTATCAAAGACCGTGGTATGTGCTATCCTGTCTATGGGATGGTGCATATAAAAAGATATCTTGCTGCTAATCGAAAAGAGTAGCCCATGACCCATGAAGTGGCGATAGCGGGTTTCCTCCCTCAGTATATGTGTGGTCCTTAACCATATGTCCGACGCCATATAACCGTAAATCAAATGTGTTGAGTGTGTCGTTAAATAAACCATTTCCTTCCTTCTTTGGCAAATAAAGGTAGTATATGTTGGATTGGGAAAACTATATCAAACAAAACATCGGCGAGTTGGTCAACTCCGTCATGACAGTTGGTAGTCTGATTCTAGCATTACGCATACGGGTTTGACGTAAAGACTTGTACACCGCACGTGGACAAATACCTCGATTCGTCTCTTTTAGCGTTCGCTTGATGCACGGTCGGTCTACGATCGATCCCCGTCGATGGACCCATTGGGCTATTTCTCGTCCCAGCCAGTGCTCCACAACCGGTGTAACAAAGGCCGTGGTATGTACTGTCCTGGCTGTGGGATGGTGCATATAAAAGATCCCTTGCTAACAAAAAGAGTAGCCCATGAAGTGGCGACAGCGAGTTTCCTTTCTCAATATCTGTATGATCCTCAACCATATGTCTGATGCCATATAAGCGTAAATAAAATGCGTTGAGTGCATTGTTAAATAAAACATTTCCTTCTTTCATTCCTTCTCTTTTCAGCGAATATGCCGTTCAGTGAAGTAAAGCACCAAAAACTTTCTAATCGATGGCGTAACAAACATGTTGATGGTCCTCTGGTCCAATCATCCATCTGTATGCATTGTTATCACATATATCGGCTATACCATGTTTTGTTTCTTGTTTTCAACAAGGGGCTGGGCATAGCCCAGTGGTAAAGGGCTCGCTCGATGCTGGTCGGTCTGGGATCGATCCCCGTCGGTGGATCCATTGGGCTATTTCTCGTTCCAGCCAGTGCACCACGACTGGTATATCAAAGGCCGTGGTATGCACTACACTGTCAGTGGGATGGTGCATATAAAAGATCCCTTGCTGCTAATCAAAAAGAGTAGCCCATGAAGTGTCGACAGCGGGTTTCCTCTCTCAATATCTTTGTGATCCTCAACCATATGTCTGATGCCATATAACCGTAAATAAAATGCGTTGAGTGCATCTTTAAATAAAACATTTCCTTCCTTCTTTTTTTAGCGAATATGCCGTTCAGTGAAGTAAAGCACCAAAAACTTTCTAATCGATGACGTAACAAACATGTTGATGGTCCTCTATGCATTGTTATCACATATATCGGCTATACCATGTTTTGTTTCTTGTTTTCAACAGCCCTATTTCTACAATGTCCTTACATTTTGGTTTGATCCAGACTATTCATACTGCGTCGCTATGCTCCCCCATGCAGCGGAGGAAGCGTATCACTGGAGCATGATAGCCGGACTCTACCTGTTTCCAATCGTGACAATTGTAGTGGCCAACGCAGTCGCTGTTGTCATGTGGGCAGCAAACAGAAGTAAGATACCCGGGCCTACCCGGAGTACTCTGCCGTTCGAGAGGTAGACGGACATTTGTATTGTTATGATGGCTCTCTCAGACGGTTATGACGGCTCTCTCAGACGGTTATGATCGCTCTCAGACGGTTAAGATCGCTCTCTCAGACGTTTATGATGGCTCTCTCAGACTGTTAAGATGGCTCTCTTAGACGGTTAAGATCGCTCTCTCAGACGGTTAAAATCGCTCTCTCAGATGGTTATGATGGCTCTCTCAGACGGTTATGATGGCTCTCTCAGACGGTTATGATGGCTCTCTCAGACGGTTATGATGGCTCTCTCAGACGGTTATGATGGCTCTCTCGGATGGTTATGATGGCTCTCTCAGACGGTTATGATGGCTCTCTCAGACGGTTATGATGGCTCTCTCAGACGGTTATGATCGCTCTCTCAGACGGTTATGATCGCTCTCTCAGACGGTTATGATGGCTCTCTCAGACGGTTATGATGGCTCTCTCAGACGGTTATGATGGCTCTCTCAGACGGTTATGATGGCTCTCTCAGACGGTTATGATGGCTCTCTCAGACGGTTATGATGGCTCTCTCAGACGGTTATGATGGCTCTCTCAGACGGTTATGATGGCTCTCTCAGACGGTTATGATGGCTCTCTCAGACGGTTATGATGGCTCTCTCAGATGGCTCTCTCAGACGATTATGATCGCTCTCTCAGACGGTTATGATGGCTCTCTCAGACGGTTATGATGGCTCTCTCAGACGGTTATGATGGCTCTCTCAGATGGCTCTCTCAGACGGTTATGATGGCTCTCTCAGACGGTTATGATGGCTCTCTCAGACGGTTATGATCGCTCTCTCAGACGGTTATGATGGCTCTCTCAGACGGTTATGATGGCTCTCTCAGACGGTTATGATGGCTCTCTCAGACGGTTATGATGGCTCTCTCAGACGGTTATGATGGCTCTCTCAGACGGTTATGATGGCTCTCTCAGATGGCTCTCTCAGACGATTATGATCGCTCTCTCAGACGGTTATGATGGCTCTCTCAGACGGTTATGATGGCTCTCTCAGACGGTTATGATGGCTCTCTCAGATGGCTCTCTCAGACGATTATGATCGCTCTCTCAGACGGTTATGATGGCTCTCTCAGACGGTTATGATGGCTCTCTCAGACGGTTATGATCGCTCTCTCAGACGGTTATGATGGCTCTCTCAGACGGTTATGATGGCTCTCTCAGATGGTTATGATCTCTCTCAGACGGTTATGATGGCTCTCTCAGACGGTTATGATGGCTCTCTCAGACGGTTATGATGGCTCTCTCAGACGGTTATGATGGCTCTCTCAGACGGTTATGATCGCTCTCTCAGACGGTTATGATGGCTCTCTCAGACGGTTATGATGATCGCTCTCTCAGACGGTTATGATGGCTCTCTCAGACGGTTATGATGGCTCTCTCAGACGGTTATGATGGTTGGCTCTCTCTCAGACGGTTATGATCGCTCTCTCAGACGGTTATGATGGCTCTCTCAGACGGTTATGATGGCTCTCTCAGACGGTTATGATGGCTCTCTCAGACGGTTATGATGGCTCTCTCAGACGGTTATGATGGCTCTCTCAGACGGTTATGATCGCTCTCTCAGACGGTTATGATGGCTCTCTCAGACGGTTATGATGGCTCTCTCAGACGGTTATGATCGCTCTCTCACTGGTTATGGGGGAGCTCTCATAACTCTCTCAGACGGTTATGATTTGTCTCAGCTCTCGCTCTCTCAGAGTTATGATCGCTCTCTCAGACGGTTATGGGCTCTCTCAGACGGTTATGATGGCTCTCTCAGACGGTTATGATGGCTCTCTCAGACGGTTATGATGGCTCTCTCAGACGGTTATGATGGCTCTCTCAGAAGGTTATGATGGCTCTCTCAGACGGTTATGATGGCTCTCTCACACGGTTATGATCGCTCTCTCAGACGGTTATGATGGCTCTCTCAGACGGTTATGATGGCTCTCTCAGACGGTTATGACCGCTCTCTCAGACGGTTATGATCGCTCTCTCAGACGGTTATGATGGCTCTCTCAGACGGTTATGATGGCTCTCTCAGACGGTTATGATGGCTCTTACGGTTATGATGGCTCTCTCAGACGGTTATGATGGCTCTCTCAGACGGTTATGATGGCTCTCTCAGTCATGTGGCTCTCTGATGGCTCTCTCAGACGGTTATGATCGCTCTCTCAGACGGTTATGATGGCTCTCTCAGACGGTTATGATGGCTCTCTCAGACGGTTATGATGGCTCTCTCAGACGGTTATGATGGCTCTCTCAGACGGTTATGATGGCTCTCTCAGACGGTTATGATGGCTCTCTCAGACGGTTATGCGCTCTCTCAGACGGTTATGATGGCTCTCTCAGACGGAACTTTGTCTCTCTCAGACGGTTATGATGGCTCTCTCAGACGGTTATGATGGCTCTCTCAGACGGTTATGATGGCTCTCTCAGACGGTTATGATGGCTCTCTCAGACGGTTATGATGGCTCTCTCAGATGGTTATGACAGCTCTCTCAGACGGTTATGATGGCTCTCTCAGACGGTTATGATGGCTCTCTCAGACGAGTAGTATGATGGCTCTCTCAGACGGTTATGATGGCTCTCTCAGACGGTTATGATGGCTCTCTCAGACGGTTATGATGGCTCTCTCAGACGGTTATGATGGCTCTCTCAGACGGTTATGATGGCTCTCTCAGACGGTTATGATGGCTCTCTCAGAGATGATGGCTCTCTCAGACGGTTATGATGGCTCTCTCAGACGGTTATGATGGCTCTCTCAGACGGTTATGATGGCTCTCTATCAGACGGTTATGATGGCTGAACATGGCTCTCTCAGACGGTTATGATGGCTCTCTCAGATGGTTATGATGGCTCTCTCAGACGGTTATGATGGCTCTCTCAGACGGTTATGATGGCTCTCTCAGACGGTTATGATGGCTCTCTCAGACGGTTATGATCGCTCTCTCAGACGGTTATGATGGCTCTCTCAGACGGTTATGATGGCTCTCTCAGACGGTTATGATGGCTCTCTCAGACGGTTATTATTATGATGGCTCTCTCAATGTGATGCTCTCTCAGGTTATGATGGCGAGATGGTTATACACTCTGTCAGACGGTTATGATGGCTCTCTCAGACGTTATGATACGGTTATGATGGCTCTCTGAACAGTTATGATGGCTCTCTCAGACGGTTATGATGGCTCTCTCAGACGGTATGATGAGACGGTTATGATGGCTCTCTCAGACGGTTATGATGGAGATTATGATGGCTCTCTCAGACGGTTATGATCGCTCTCTCGGTTATGATGGCTCTCTCAGACGGTTATGATGGCTCTCTCAGACGGTTATGATGGCTCTCTCAGACGGTTATGATGCTCTCTCAGACGGTTATGATGGCTCTCTAGACGGTTATGTGGCTCTCTCAGACGGTTATGATGGCTCTCTACAGATAGTATACACAATCGCTCTCTCAGACGGTTATGATGGCTCTCTCAGACGGTTATGATGGCTCTCTCAGATGGTTATGATCGCTCTCTCAGACGGTTATGATGGCTCTCTCAGACGGTTATGATGGCTCTCTCAGACGGTTATGATCGCTCTCTCAGATGGTTATGATCGCTCTCTCAGACGGTTATGATGGCTCTCTCAGACGGTTATGATGGCTCTCTCAGACGGTTATGATGGCTCTCTCAGACGGATTATGATGTGCTCTCTCAGAACTGATGGCTCTCTCAGACGGTTATGATGGCTCTCTGTGACGGTTATGATTGCTCTCGAGATAGCTCTCTAGACGGTTAATGGCTCTCTCAGACGGTTTGATGTCTCTCGAGTTATGAGCTCTCTCAGACGGTTATGATGGCTCTCTCAGACGGTTATGATGGCTCTCTCAGACGGTTATGATGGCTCTCTCAGACGGTTATGATGGCTCTCTCAGACGGTTATGATGGCTCTCTCAGACGGTTATGATGGCTCTCTCAGATAGTATGATGGCTCTCTCAGACGGTTATGATGGCTCTCTCAGACGGTTATGATGGCTCTCTCAGAC